>NC_057798.1:552657976-552680137 GCF_018294505.1 Triticum aestivum | reverse complement strand
GACGTAAGTTAAGCAGCAGGCAGTCAGGGGAGGAGCACAAGTGCACAGCAGCAGCAGCAACCAGGGGAGGAGGGGAGGAGCACACCAGCAGCAGCAGTAACCAGGGCCAACTGAGAGATGGGCCACTAGTTATGCACTTCCCTGTGGCCCAAAAGCCCATCTAGTAGCTATATACTCCTCCCATGCCCTAATCCACCATCCACACTCCCTCCTCCCTCACCACAGCCGCCACACATTCTGCTGCCACTCTCTTGCCACCAGTCCACCACTCCTCCCAGTGATGGATCTCTCAACTCCCCCGCAGCAGCTCTCTTGCCACCGCTCCTCCTCCCAGCCCGCTCCTCTTGCCGCTGCAGCTTCAGCAGCAGCAGCAGCGGCAGCCAGCGGGGGATGCGGCGGCGGCGGGGACGGGGGCGGGGGCGCAGAAGCAGCAGCAGCAGCGCGGCAGCGAGGGCGCAGCCGCAGCAGCGAGGCAGCACAGCAGCAGCATCAGCAGCACGGCGGCGGGAGAGTGCTCCAGATCCAGCGCTGCCTCGAGTCGTTCGACCCAAAAAACCGCGACTAGTCGTGCGAGTTGCTCGACTCATCCCAGGAGTCAAGTCGAGAGGCTGAGTCGGCCCTGGAACTGCGACTCGTCGACTAGTCGCCACTAGTCGAGCGACTCGAAATCCATGGGTGAATCTATGGTTTCAGAATTTGTGGACCTTAGTGACCAGGGCGTGCAAGTTCGAGAATTCATTCATATAATTACTGTGAAAACATATGATATATTCTTAATTTCGAAATGCAGTGATACTATGCACAAAATGTCTTTGAATTCATTTTCTGAAAGTAATCATGAATGGTACAACATTTGAAGTCCATTTCATGTGTTGAAATGCATCACTTTTTTATCCAGGCCAAATACTGCTATATTTGTTTCTTTATTTATTTTCTTCTTACTTTTGCTCAGTGTGTTATCCAGAAGCCTTTAGTTGAGCTATGTTCCCTGAAACAGCATGTAATCTATTAGACTTAACAGAAAATTTCATTTTCTGACAAGTCAATGTTTTTCTGGTTATTCTGATAGTGGCACCTGCCACACAGACAACATGTTTCTCTACAGTAATTTGATGTTTTACAGGTGACACTGATATAACTGAAAAACCAGTGGAACCAGTAAGAGTCCACTCAGAGAAAGAATTACTTCGGGAGTTTGAGAAGATTGCAGCTACTCTTGTTCCAGAAAAGGACTGGTCAGTTCGTATTGCTGCCATGCAAAGGATTGAAGCACTGGTTTATGGAGGTTTGTCCACATCTATACCTATTTTTCTTAACAAAGCTTTATGCAATTATGCTCGGCGTTAATTACCTCTGTAGCCATTACCAAAGAAAAAAAAACATCTGTAGCAAAGATTTTGCAGTACGTCTTTGGTTGCACAGCCAACTACTCCCTCCGTTCCAAAATAGATGACTCAACTTTGTACTAAAGTTAGTACAAAGTTGAGTCATCTATTTTGGAACGGAGGGAGTAATATTTTGTCTAACCAGAAAGGGACCCTCATTACTAGGACTGATGACTAGGAAAACATTTCCCCTTTATTTGCCGACAAGAGAGCTTTTGAAGTATGCAGTGAAGTAAAATAAACAGAAGGTCCATCTTTTATAAAAATGAACATCTTTTATTATAAACATCCTATTGTCTAGTAATATTGGCTCAAAGAAAAGAGCAATGGTGCAACCTGCAGTTTTGGTGACATACCTTAATGTTTTGCAAGGCCTTCATCATTTGACTCAAAAGGGAAAAGATTATCACAGTCCAGTTACACATAATATAATATGGGGTTATTTGAGAATTAGTCCGTCAACATTCTTAGCATTTACTCCCTCCTTCCCAAAATATAAGGCGCGGTTGACTTTTTATGGTCTTTGATGCACAACTTTGACCACTAATATATATCAAAGTATATGGATTGAACATGTATAAATGACATCGCTGTATTTTTCTTGCAAAGCAATTTTATTTCATATGTATGTATAATAATTTTATAGACATATAATACATAAAAAATATAGTCAAAGTTGTGCAACGAAGACCAGAAAAGTCAAACCGTGCCTTATATTTTGGGAAGGAGGGAGTATGTTGATAAATTACTCCTTGATAATTTGATGTTGTATGCTTAGCTTCAAAATGTTCTATTTATGTTTCTCCAGGAGCTATTGATTACCCATCGTTTCTGACACTCTTGAAGCAGCTGATTCCTCCATTGTCTACTCAGCTAGCTGATCGACGGTCTACCATTGTAAAACAGGTATCCACCCATTTATCTTCTTTTGATAAGCATCTTTTATCAAGAAACCTATTTTGATAAGTATCAAATTGATTATCTCCAACGCTTGTCTTTCCCTCTATTTTCTTGCTGTAAAACGAGTTGAATACTTGATCAGATGAATGTGCTCAAATTGAAAACTTACTTCGTGTCATGTTTTTTATGCCCAGGCATGCCATTTACTTAATGTGCTGTCCAAAGAACTCCTTGGTGACTTTGAGCCATGTGCTGAACAATTTATTCCGGTAAATGATGCAAACAGTTTTTTTCCTTCTGTTTTGCTATATTGTTTTAATAAATCTAAAATATTTGTGAAATTTTCAGATGCTTTTTAAGCTGGTTGTCATAACTGTGCTTGTCATCGCTGAATCTTCAGACACTTGCATAAAAACTGTGAGGAAGTTTTATTTCAATATATTTGCACTTCATGGATGCCATTTTTTAGTCTCTTTGCTGATATGGGACATCTTGCAGATCCTGCGAAACTGCAAGGTTGCACGAATTCTTCCTCGTGTAGCTGACACTGCCAAGAATGACCGAAGCGCAATTCTCCGTGCTAGGTATGCATGTTCACACCGTCAAGTGTACATGTTTCTTCAAGCTATTCAAGCTTACATTTTACTGTACCAGGTGCTGCGAATACGCGCTTCTAATATTGGAATATTGGGCTGATGCCCCGGAAATACAACGATCAGCTGATTTATATGAAGATCTAATAAAGTGCTGTGTAGCAGATGCTATGAGTGAGGTATGATCTGTTCGCTGACCTATGGTGCATATAGTGTGTTCATTTTCATTTCAAATTAGGTAGTTAAATAAATTATTCAATATGTCGCACTATCAGACACACAAGAACTTCTCTCTGTGTGGTATGCTAGTGTTTGTACTTTGTCGAATCGAAGAGTCCAGTCATAGTTCCATTCTGTTGAAATCAAACCAAGTGGAATGTTAATTATTTGCAGCACACGAGAGTGAAACAACAAAACTTGCTGCTCAAGCAGCAAGCCAGCAATGCTGCAATGATACCCACCAGGACCCTAACTCAGCCCTTACATTTTAACCTATCCCCAACGGGCTGTCTACATGACTGGAGAGGCATCAATATGACATTACCCAGGCAGAATCTATGTAGTGCTGGTTTGCATTCTGTTTGCAGATATACACATGAAACAATGTATCCATTTGGAAATACGGTAGCTTGTTTGGCATGATAATGAAGAATATAGGTTGCTTTCTGTTCATAATGTGTATAGAGTAATAAACAATCTGTTTCTGGGAAACCAATAAAATTATGAGGGATTCTACTTCATACTGAACCGGTGCCTTCTTTCTCCTCTTACCCTTGCATGCCACCCAAAAGAGTTTAGAAGACAATAATGTAGCAAATGACAAGTCCATATTCTGAGTTCATGCGCTATATTATCAATGGACATAATTGTTAAAACCAAAAGGTTCTTGAGTTATCTCATCTCTGATCTCTGTGCCGCTGCCTGCTGGTATGCTGGGACCATTGCGGTTCTGTCCACATTCATTCTGATTATTTTTGTGTTCCATGCCGTTTCTGCAACTAGGTCCGTTCAACTGCAAGAACTTGCTACAGAATGTTCACGAAGACATGGCCTGAGCGCTCTCGCCGTCTTTTTATGCAATTTGATCCTGCTATACAGAGGGTACGGCATGCTGCTTTTCTCTTTGTGTTTCTTTGGATCTTACATTTTTTGTAGCTGTAACACAGCCTAAATTCTAATGTACAATTGGCAACTGTTGCAGACAATAAATGATGAAGATGGTGTGCACAAACGTTATGCTTCTCCCTCACTTCGTGAGAAGGTTCTGCAGCCTTCTCGCACTTCATCTCATGCAAGTGGCACTCATATGCCTGGATATGGCACTTCAGCTATTGTTGCAATGGACAAGAGTGCAGCTATTTCTTCAGATTCATCTCTGCCATCAAACCATCCTCGTTTATCACAGTCAAAGACAACCAGCAGAGTTTCTGATAGAAGCCTAGAAAGTGTGCTCAGTTCAAGCAAAGAAAAGGTTTCTGCTATTGAAAGTTTGCTGAAAGGTGTTAGCATATCAGATAGGCAAAATTTCTCAGTTGCACGCCCTACAAGCTTGGACCTTGGTATTCTTTAATCCGCATATACCTTTCTTTGAAGAATTTGAATGCTTTTTATAGTGTATTCCTTAGAAATCACCTGACAAAATTATCATTTCTACTTTCTCTACTGATCGTTAGAATTCTAGTTTCTTATTATTTTTTACTCCTAGTGCAGGGGTTGATGCTCCATCATCTCGTGATCCTCCTGTTCCTCTTGCAGCACCAGCTTCAAATCATCTGTCTCTGCAGAGCTCAGCGTTCTTGGATTCAACCATTCCTAGCATCAAAAGTTCTAGTACACGAAATGGAGGTTCTCGCGCATTGGATACAATGACAACACAGTTGGCCACCAAAGAGCGGTCGAGGTCACCATATTTGAGTAATCTATCATCCGAGTCCATGACAGGCTTATCACTGCCTTATGTAAGAAGATCTTCAGAGAGGCTTCAAGATGGAGGCCACATGGATGAGAGTAATGATCTGCGGTCAACCAGGCGGTTTCCTCAAATGCACACAGAAAAAAACTATGTTGATATGCCTTATAGGGATGCTGCTGCTCATAGAGATTCACATAATAACAATGTCCCGAATTTCCAGAGACCTCTTCTAAGAAAACAAGTAATGTCAAGGCCTTCTGCAAGTAGCCGTGACAGGTTTGATGATAGTCAAGTACCTTCTAATGATGTATCTAGATATACAGATACTCTGGCTACTCTACACGATGCACTTTCTGAGGGTCTCAATCCTAGTTCTGACTGGGTAGCAAGAGTCTCTGCTTTTGATTTTATTCGGAATGTAGTGCAACAAGGTCAGAGAGGTACTCAAGAAATTATTCAGAATTTTGAAAAGGTCATGAAGCTATTTTTCCGCCATCTGGATGATCCTCATCATAAGGTTGCACAAGCTGCTTTTTCTACGCTTGCAGAGATTATTCCTGCTTGCAAGAAGCCATTTGAGAGTTATGTCGAAAGAATTTTGCCACATGTCTTTTCCCGCCTTATTGATCCAAAAGAGTTGGTAAAAAAACCATGTTCTTTGACTTTGGAGATTGTTGGTCGATTATATGCTATCGATATGTTGCTACCTGCCCTAGTACGCTCACTAGATGAACAGAGGTCGCCAAAGGCAAAGCTTGCTGTTATTGAATTTGCAAACAGATCGTTCAGTAAGTACACGGTAGATTCTGAAGGTTATAGTAACAGCGGCTTCCTTAAGCTATGGCTTTCAAAATTGGCACCTTTAGTGAATGAAAAGAATGCAAAACTGAAGGAGGCATCTATTTCTGGTATCATATCTGTGTATTCTCAGTTTGACTCTACGGCAGTGTTAAATTTTATTCTAAGTTTATCAGTTGAAGAGCAAAACCTATTGAGGCGTGCCCTGAAGCAAAAAACACCTCGTATTGAGGTTGATCTGGTGAACTACTTGCAGAGCAAGAAAGAACGGCCACGCCCTAAATCTTATGACCAGGCAGATTTTGGAACTTCCGAAGATGGTTATGCACAGACATTGAAGAAGAGCTATCCTTTTGGGCGGTATTCTTCTAGTTCCCTTGACGCTGAAGTGGGGAAGAAGACCACTACAGTGCAAGAACCAACATTACATGATGTCTCTATGGCCCGAACAACTTCGGATATGAGTGCCGGTACTAATCAAAGCCTGGAACCGTCCTCAGGAACTGAAGTATTTTTAAATAGAAGTAGAGAATCAAAGAATAATATTAGCTCAGCTGTGGAAGATAATCGTTCTTGGACAAACTACCCTGAAAAAACCGATGCTTCCTTAGATGGTGAAACCGCTATGAGCACTCCGCGCTTTGATTTCAGCCAACTGCACAGCCCTGATGGGCATAATGCCGTTGGTTCAACTACAGGAAAGGATGTTCAAGAGACAGATATGGTTGTAAACCTTAGTTCTATAAAGACCAGCATACATGCTGACAATGGCTTGAGCATACCACAACTTCTTCATCAGGTACTGATGAAAAATCCTTTTACTTGATTGTGTGTACTGCTGTTTTTTTTTCTTTTCTAAATCTTTGTGAAGTTCTTTAATTTATTTTTCTCACTTTGTAGATAAGCACCGATACAGAAATATCAAGTTTGGAAAAACACGAAGCATTACAACACTTGATTAAGGCTTCGCTTGGTAATGACAGCTCCATTTGGTCAAAGGTTTGCAACCTGATTTCCTTACATAATGTACCTTATGTTAACCCCACAGTTACTAGGGGAAACCGAAGTGCTTAATTTTAGAATAGTTCGGTTTATTTTTTCTATTTCTCAGCAAAAGAATAATGGGTATTTGAAAAACAGGGTTGTATTTCAACTTATTTTAATTCTCAGCGGCATTTGCAGGTTTGCATATGCAAATGCCACAGCAGCATGTTATGTTACCTTTTCTTGTATATTTTCCTCTTTTCGTTGCATAAATATGTGAAATCATTATTTCGTTACCAGCTGTGTTACCAGAGGTGTAAAGTTAAAATGGAATATATACTAAACTAGAGCCGAGAGGTTTCAAACTATTTCCATTCTAATTCCAGCTTTCAATTTCCCAACAGTATTTCAATCAAATATTAACGACCGTACTTGACGTGCTGGGTGACTCCGATCCATCTACTAGGGAGATTGCTTTGTCTTTAATTGCTGAGATGCTCAACAATCAGGTCCACTATCCATGCCTATGCACATTAAGATTAGTTTAATTAATTGCCGCTTCATTTTTTGATAGTAATAATGCTCATTTTGCTCTCAGAAAGACGCTATGGAAGAATCTATTGAGATTGTTCTTGAAAAACTTCTGCATGTGACGAAAGATGTGGTGGCAAAGGTATACCTGCCTTTATTTTCCTCACTATAATACCATTAGATCTGTTCTTTGTTCAGCTTTGGTGTTTTAGGAACTTAATATTCTTTTTGGGCATGCAGATTTCAAATGAAGCGAACCGATGCATAAATGTTTTGTTGGCAAAATATGATCCTTTCAGATGTCTTGCCGTACGCACAAATCATTTCTCTTTATGCATCACTGTTACTACTTTTGTTTCTGCTTGGTATATTTAACTTTACTTCTCATGGTCATTGGTTGTACTGCAGGTTGTAGTACCTCTTTTGGTCAGTGATGATGAAAAGATACTCGTTGTGTGTATCAACTGTTTGACAAAGGTATTATCATATACAGTGTTCTAAAAGACAATAGACCCTTGCTACCCTAGGCAGGCAGCTGTAGTGCGTTTGCATTTCTCATTATATATGCATCATGTGTGAAAATCTACTTAAATTCTTCGTTTTGTTGTAGAGTAGTTCTGGCCTATTAGGAACAAACATATCTAATATCTTGAGCAACCAGTTTTGACTGTTAACTTTCTTGTGATAATCTCTGCAGCTTGTCGCACACCTTTCCCAGGAGGAATTGATGGATCAACTGCCTACATTTTTGCCAGCACTGTTTGATGCTTTTAGTAACCAAAGTCCAGATGTTCGAAAGGTGGGTACTAATCTAGTGCAGATATTATCATGGTGGAATTCCTTTCTATTTTTATGATTAGTATAAAACTGCCAGTAGATGCAGACTGCAGTTGCTGAGTGCCATGGGAATTGCATGTGCTTGGAATGAATTTTTCTTGTGCATGAATTCATAACTGACACTACCTACCCATTTTTTAGAGTGTTGTATTCTGCTTGGTGGACATCTACATCATGCTTGGGAAAGCGTTTGTCCCGTACCTGGAAGGGCTGAGCAGCACGCAGCTGCGCTTGGTGACCATCTACGCAAACCGGATTTCGCAGGCAAGGTCCGGCACGGCGATTGACAGCGCTAACCAATGAGTTGTAACATTCTTCTGTTTTATATGGACATTTTGTTTGGTAGGGGAGTGAGATTTTTGGGGGGTCCCGTTTGTTTGTGTAGGTTTGTGTATAGTATATAAGCAAACGATTCCCTGGTATTGGGGAGTTTCCTGGCTTTGGTTCTTTGTGTGATTATGTATTCCTTGTCTTTTTTTTTAGCATGTGGAGAGGAGTGTTAGCGAGCGTGTGTTGTCTTGGGTTGTACAACTAGGTGACAATGTACAAAGAAAGGAAATGTAACGTAATGGAGAAAGTGTGTGCAAGTTTTGTCTGGCCCTTTGAATTACGTTATTGTTGATGAATTCCCAGCTGTGGGCTTGTACTCTTCTGGTTCTTGATTTTAGATCCGGTTAAGAGGCCTGTTCTTGTTCTTGATTTTAGATTCGTAAAGAGGGATCCGAAGGACCGAAAATATCATCAAAGAATTAGCCATGGACAGGGCTGCGTGGAAGTTCGCTATTCATATGCTAGAACCATGGCTTGATTTTGAGATCTTATGGATTTCAACTCTAGCCTACTTCAACTTATTTGGGATTGAAAGACTATATTGTTGTTGTCGTTGTTTGTTGATAAGGGCAAGCCTCATTTGTGTTCCGCGGCAACTTTTTTTGGCTGGGATTCGGAGAGATGATATTACTCCTTTTTTACAAGGCGTAGAAACGTGCAGTCAGCATTAATCAATGGACTTTGTTAACTTCCGAACGACCGGAATATTGCAACAGATCCGAACGATGCTTTCTTCCTTTCTTCAGTTGCTAATCATGCTAGCTAATTCTCCATTAGACGCTAAATCTCCAGATTACTTCCTTTTATTTGCTAATTTTGTATTATTTTAATGGAAAAATTAAGGTGGAGCAAATCCTATCTCTTCAAAAGATGCATGCATGCACATAAGACAAAATGATGATGTCAGCTTAGATTCTTTTCAAAATTGAAAACTTAAAATGTTTTAAAGCTCAAACTGTCCATCAAATTGAAAAATTGTCTTCATATAAAAGATTCGTCGCGACGAGATCTTCGAAACTAGATCTCATGTCGATATGTTTCGACAACTTTTTTTCCAGGTCAGAAGTTACCAGGCATGTACTACGTAAGTTATCAAGTCTGTGATACATAAGTTACCAAGCTCTTTTGGTAAAAATACGGGCATGAAAAAATAGTATTCTAACCTTTCTTCTCACATGCACATGTATGCATACACCAGATCACAAAGGATGTTGATGTCATCCTATATTCTCCCTATTTCAAAATTTTAAATATTTTGTAACTCAAACCATCGCTCTGATAAAAAACTGTTTTCACATAAAAGATTCACGGCGACGAGATTTTCGAAACTAGATACCATGTTGGTATGTTCCAACTATTTTTTAGGGGTAAAAAGTTACCAAACCTGACTACGTAAGTTATCAAATTCATGACACATAAATTACCAACATGTTTTCATAGAAATTGTGAAAGATGGTCTTCCAACCTTTCTTCCCACATGCACGCATGCATGCACTAGGGGACAAAACGATAATGCCACCCTATATTGTATCTATTTCGAAACTTCAAAATATTTTGTAGCTCCAACGTGAGTCCGATTAAAAAATTGTCTTCACATAAGAATTTCATCGCGATGATACCTTCAAACTAGATCCTATGTTGGTATGTTCTAACGACTTTGTTCGTGCCAAAAGATAGCATGCCTTAGGTAAGTAAGTTACCATGTCTAGGATGTGTATATTACCATGTTGTTTGCATAGTAATTATCATTATGCTTTCAACAATTTTTTTCTTGACATAAAAATTGCCCATGGTGCAGAGTGTGTATTACCATGCTATTTACACAGGGAGTTACCGGAGTCTG
Source organism: Triticum aestivum (assembly GCF_018294505.1). NCBI lineage: Eukaryota > Viridiplantae > Streptophyta > Magnoliopsida > Poales > Poaceae > Triticum > Triticum aestivum. The sequence continues at coordinate 552,670,024 of NC_057798.1, read as the reverse complement.
TTTTTAGCAACTTTTTCACCGAAATAAGTTATCGTGATGTTTGTACCTAAGTTATCATGTCTGCAGTGTGCATATTACCATGATATTTACACAAAACTTACTGGCGGTATGTTTTCAATAACGTATTTTGCCCCAAGTAAAGTTACCGAGGTGTTTGTAACTAAGCTACCAAGTTTGCAGTGCACAATTACCATGTTATTACAAATCGAAGTTGTCGGGATATATTTTCAACACCCCCGGGCAAAGTTGCCGTGGTGTTTTGTACATAAGTTATCAGCTCTATGGTGTGTATTACCATGACATTTACACATAAATTACCAGGATAGTTTTTAGTAACTTTTTTCTCTGGGTCAAAAGTTACGTGGTGTTTGTACATGAGTTATCAGCTCTGTTGTGCGTATATTACCATAATATTTACACATAATTTACCGGAATATGTTTTTGAACAACTTTTTTATTGGATCAAAAGTTACCGCGGCGTTTGTACATGAGTTCTCAGCTATGATGTGTGTGTATTGCGATGCTGTTGACACAGAAATTGTCGGAGATATGTTTTTAAACAACTTTTCTGAGGTCAAAAGTTGCCACGATGTTTGAACCTGGGTTATCAACTCTGATGTGGATGTATTAACATGTTACTTACACAAAAGTTTTCAAGTGGTATATTTGTCAACAATTTTTTTCCCGGGTCAAAAGTTGTTAGAGATACGACACACAATCAAACACGATGAAGAACGAAAACAAGCAAGGGACACGAGATTTTAACGTGGAAAACCTGTCCAACACGAAGGAAAAAAACCACGGGCGTCAGCCAGCCAAACTTCACTATTTCGGGGGAGATTACAAACGCCGGGGATTTATAACTGATCAACTATCCCGTGTGACGGCTTACAAGAGGTATATATAACACAGGTGACCTAGGTCAATACTGATCCGTACTGCTTTGGCCCAAGCCTACCGGCCGGCGACGGGCCTCGCGCGCTCGCCCGTCGGAAGTTAGTCTTTCTCTTTATACTTGAATTTGGAGCGTAACATAACAAAAGTTACCAGGATGTTTTTTGTCCTGTAGTTCATTTGCACGTGGAGAGAAAAGTTGGGTTACCATTTTTATGCCCTGGTAATTTGTATAGAAATAAGAATGGTAACTCATGTACCACAAGTGTGATAACTTACGTAGCATACACGTGGTTACTTTGGACCTGAAAAAAAAGTCATCGAAACATATCAATATGGGATCTAGTTTCGAAGGTCTCGTTGCGACGAATCTTGTATGTGAAAACGATTTTTTAATCAGACCTACGGTTTGGGCTACAAATCAATTTAAATTTTTGCATTGGAAAAAATATTTGATGACATCATCATTTTTGTTTTGCATGCATGCATTCATGTAAGTGCCTCAAAGCGACCTGCATGTGTGGGTATGTTCTGGCTGAGTTCTTGATTAAGAGAAAGCGACATGCCTGTGATTAGAAGAAAGGGTGCGAGCGCATGCAGCCATTGATATAAAAATCGGAGGGTTAGCGAATCGTACGCGTCTGTTACTAAAATACAGTCGACTGGAAGTTAGCTTTTCCGTTAATCAATTGCTACAGCACACATTCTGGAAAACGTTGCATCCACGCCTCTCTGCAACTACCCTCTGTCAATTCTTCTGATCGCGAAGAAAGCAGCAAACACTCGATTTCGTTGACAGGCAGGCCTCTGCCTAATGAGGAGCAAGTGTGGTCAGCAAAGCTCGAACCTCTGTCAAAAATCAGGTATGTCCCTGGGAGCACGAGCTCCGCTTTGTTTCATTGACCAGACCGACAAGTCTTTTACCTACTCCTCCGTCACCTAGGCTGTGTCAAAATATTGGACCAGCGCCTCGTCGTAACAATCAGGTTGAAGAAAGATCGGTGGGGAGGTTCGCCATCGTCCGGTGACTAATGACTCACACGCCAAGCAGAGAAAGACCTTGGCACTACCAGATGCATGCATTGATGACGTGTCTGCTTCGGTCGTCGAAACCCACCACACGCTCTTGCCTTCCACTGGACGACGGCGATCGCGCTGACGAGTTTGTATCTGCGGCTCCATCAAGCGACGACGAGGATCTCATCTTGGTCGCACTGGGCGTGCCGGCACCGGTGACGGTCACACCTGCCTGCTTAATTCTTAGTCGCGCTGGCGCCAGTTTAGAATCAAATCAACATCGCAGGAGTTTCCACGGGAGGTGGGAGCACGACCACGACCACGACCCTTCGCTTCGGACCAGGATTTTTTTTTTTGGGATAAAAAGGCAGGCCGCAGTCTACCTTATATTTGAAAACTTGACCAAAGTCGGAGAGAATTGTTTGAGTACACTTAGTGTGGCTAGGAGTAGCCCCCTAGCGAAACAGAAAACTAAGGCTGGTTGTAACGACTTAGTGTGGCTAGGGGTAAGCCCCCCTAGCGAAACAGAAAACTAAGGTTGGTTGTAACGGGGAGTATCATATACTAGTATCATGCATATGATACTACATTCCTAATGCATGGTATCATATAGGACTATATTTATTGTCATGCATGACACAAAGTAGCACATCATTTAATATGATAACGATATCATGATATGATACTCAAGGCTCCCTTTCTTCATTTAATTCTATGCCACCTCATCAAAATTGCTTAATTGTCATGCATGATACTACCTATGATACTCCCATTACAACCAGCCTAAAAGAACAAGGCAAAAGAAGCAACACTGATAGCAAGATGCAGACTATGCGGCAGCCTTGAGAAGCTCAGACTTGGATAGGAGGAAGTTCTTCAAGGCATCATTGTTTGCTCTGTAGCACCACAGCTGAACCATTTCAGTAATAGCATGGCAAGAAGCAGCATCCGAAACGTAAACGCACTCGAAGACTCTGGCATTGCGGATCTTCCAGAGTTGTACTGCACAAGCAGCAAGGAGCACATGCCAATGGTGGTCTATGCCTTGCAAGGCATTCATAAACTACGGCAACGTGCAGGAATTTGTGGCCTGTGGTAAGACGTTGAGCTTGTTCCAAATGTAGTGAGCCGGTGCACATCTCATGATTGAGTGTTCCACTGTTTCAGCTGCCGGGCATAAGTCGCAGAAGCAGTGATCAACATTCTTCCATTGTTTCTTTAGCATATAAGTCCGCACATTCAGCCGACCTTTGCAGGCAAGCTAAAGAAAGACTCGCCACATGTTGGAGATTACCTTTGACCAGATCAATCCTGCTGGTTTCCAACTGACCCCTCCAAAGTTAAGCAGACTATGAGAAAAGCAATTCTTTCATGCACGGGACCGAGTGCATGGGAGAATTGCTTGGATTTTCTACCATGCGCGGGACCTCGTGTGCATGCATCCATCATTTTTGTTATTAATGATGTATGAAATCTCTTACATCATATGCATAGTGTTTCCTCTCTCCTAGTATAACATGCAATCAAATATTATTCTCTACTGACTTAGTTTTCATTCAGATAAATATATGTCTAATATATTTTGAACTAAAAGTTTGACTTACATTATTTTTGTAAAATTAAGTTTCTTCTGACAAGATCTTTAAAACAAGACCGACATTGAATATATTTTTAGAAATTATTATTTTGACAACTGAATCACCATGTTTCAAAATTTGTATTTTAAAACTTATCTAAATATATTCAAAAGTGGTCTCGTTTTAAAGTCCAAGTCATCATAAACACAAATATGTAAACAAATTATAACTAAGACTTTTGGGACAAAAGACATAATAGATTTAAACTTAGGAATACGATGAAAAAGTATGGGATGGTGGAGCGTAAGGCTGCTGGACAGTGTCCTTGCATGTGGTGAAAGAAACATCGTCAATTTTAAGTACCTATGCATGTTTGTGGATCTCAAAGCAAATCGAGGGCTCTCCCATGCGACTATAGAAATCTTTCACGTTGACTGCCTTACATGAGAACGTGTGCATGCGGGTGTCATTGGCAGCCATAGCAGGTGGAGGTGCATTGAGAAGTAATACTCTCTTCGTCCGGAAATACTTGTCATCAAAATGAATGAAAATGGATATATCTAAAACTAAAATACATCTACATACATCCATTTTAATTTTATTTTATTTTTCGAAAAGGGGAAACACCCTGGCCTCTGCATCATCATGATGCACACAGCCATACACATCCATTTCAATGACAAGTATTTCCGGACTGAAGGAGTAGTTGTAAACTAGCTAACTCCAAGGAGGCAGTTCTTGAGAGGTTCGGGTGCAACTGTAGTTCCCAACGTTGACTCAACTGAGAACACCGAGCAGGATGGATCACGGGCAAAAGTGGCCAGAGTTGGAAAGAGAATAGCAAGACGGCCACCATCGCACCACTTATCGAGCCAAAAAGAGGTGAACTTCCCATTACCAAGAGAGCAAAAAGAGGACTGCTGTACCAAAGGGATGAACTGAGCCATCGTCTTCCAAATAGGCGTGTCCATGTTACGCGCATTAGGGGATAGATTCTTGCTCAAGTATCTCTGTTAAAACCATCTATAGCAGGGCACAAAAGAGCCTTGAAGGATCTTGTTCATAAATTTGCATAACGAGAGACAACGGCAGGCAGAGGTATGTGCAGGGGGGCGAACTGATAGAACATCCCAACACCGCAGCAGCTTCGGACGCAATAGCCTCATCCATGTGAATAGGCATGAAAGTGCTTTTGTGGAAGTTTATCTTCAAACCCATGAATTCCGTGAACTGTTGCAGAATCGATTTGAGCTGGACTGCCTGAGAAATCTCCCCTCTTAACAGGATCAGGGTGTCATCGGCATATTGCATAACCGGAAAGAACTCCAAACCCTCAATAGGGTTAACAAGGCGGCTCTCACGAGCAGCCTTCACACAGAGCCATTGGAGGATGTCTGCGACCAAGATGAACAGATAGGGGGATAAAGGATCACCCTGACGAACAACACATTTGAAAACAAGATCCTCTCCCAAGCAACCGTTCAACAGAACCTTAGCTCTCCCAGATTGCAGAATGGCGGATATCCATCGTACCCATTTTTCTCCTAAGCCTTGCAGCCGCAACAAGCTGAAAATACAATGCCAATTTACGCAATCAAACACTTTTTGAAAATCAAGCTTCAGGACCATCATTGGAATTTTCCTCTTTTGCGCGCATTGGATTAGCTCTGAAGCAAGGGCAAAGTTTTCTACGATAGCCCGGCCTCTGATAAACCCAGATTGCATGCAATGAATCAACAGAGGTATATACTGTTGCAACCTGAGCGCCATTACTTTCGTCAGTTGCTTAGTGAGTCTGTGCACCAAGGAAATAGGCCTGTAATGTGTTATTTCTGTTGGCACATCCTTTCTTGGCAGAAGGGTAATATGCGCCCAATTAAACCCAGAAAAATCCACCTTATTCATCAAAGAAGGCCAGCAAATCATCTTTCAGAAGCGATGCAAAAGACTTGTAAAACTCGCCGGTCCGACCACGCTCGTCAAAACGCAGTGCGTCTAGTGATTTCAGCGTTTGTGCTGACTGGCCGGAATCGCACCAGCATCGACGGAGCTAGCGAGGGCCGACCGGCCGAGGGAGGAGAAACGAAATGATAACTTGTTCAGGGCCAGGGGTGTATTTTATTTTGTTTTATTCCGCATTTCATCTTGTTCCTTGGTTTGCTGCAAAATCTTTATAGCAGAATGATAACGATCAAGGAAAAAAACACAACCACCAACTGCTAACGAAAGATGCCAAGGTACGTATGCGGAAAAGAGAAACCAGGCATTGAACATATGAATACATATGACTACCTTCCCCATCGCTGGATTACTTACATACTTGTTGGTGCCTTTGGTCTCGATCCTCATTTTGTACAGTAGCCTTTTACTCTTCTTATTATCTGGTCACCCATACTCCATAATTATTGGTTCTTTGTACAGTCTGCCTCTACGTCTACGGCTCTGCCACATAAATGAACTCAATAATTTCAATCATAATACTTTGCCAAAGCCATACATCCTTTTCGTGTAGCCTTTTACGTCAAGCATGTATATATACAATAGAGTTTTGCTTCGGTAAATTTTAAGTAACTTTAAGATTTGTGTGCTAGATCTCTGGGCGGGTTACGGAGGATGGAATTTGAATTCCCCTCTGGCGACACCCGCGCGACCCGGCGGGCTCGTCGGCTGCCCCCCCTCGCGACGCCGCCGGCTGCGCGCTCTTCCCCCGCCTCGGCCCCTGCCTCGCCTGCGGACGCCCGCCATGCCTCTCCGCCTCTGTCCCCGCTCGCGTCCCCCCACCAGGTGGTGGTGTGGGCGGATCTAGATGGGTTGGAGATATCCCCTTCGCGGCTGGATTTTCGGACTTGTTCTCCATTGGGTGGAGCCAAGGATCTCGGTTGAGGCGGCCCTTATTGACTTAGGGCACCTCGCGTTCCAGCGCCTAATTGGGCCTCTGGAGCTTGCCGCTTGGCATGAACTCCTCGAGTGCATTGCCCTACACGGACCGGATATGGACCAGGAGACGGATCGCATCTCCTGGCGACTGGAGCCCTCTGGACGTTTCTCCTCCAAGTCTCTATACTAGGCAATTGCGGCCACCCCTGGGTCGGAGGCCCTCGCTGCGGTTTGGGCGATTCGACTACCTCTGAAGATTAGGATTTTCTTGTGGCAATGGATCCGTGGCCGGGTACCTTCAGGGGTGGAGATGCTCAAGCGGAACGGTCCTGGGGATGGGATGTGCCCTCTTTGCGCGACGGCTGAGGACACGAACCACATCTTCTTCACATGCATTTCCGCCCAGTTCCTTCGGAGCTGCTTCTGGGAGGTGGTCGGTGGTAATTGGTGCACCTCCAATTTCCCCGACCTATTCGCGGAGATCCTTGCCTCCCTGGCTTCGCTACGCCCCATTAGGTGGCTGGCTATCGGGGTTCCCGCCTGGACGCTATGGACAGTCCGCAATAAACTTGTCATCCACCAGGATCCACCAGGTCCCTCTTCAATGTGCTACTGATGCCATCTTGAAAATGTCTGGATATTTGCAGTTTTGGCGGCCAGGCCGCTTAGCGGCCCTCAGGACCGAGATGCCATCGACATCATCATCAACAATCTACGCTCGACGACTCCCCGCTTGGCACCGCCGCTTCCTCCTCCATCACCCGAGCCGGACTAGCCCTTGGCGCTGCATGTACCGCATGCACTTTTTGTGCCGCATGTGCCATCTGTTATTTTTTTTATTCAGGACTTGTTGAGTTGTGCCCTCAGGAGAACCCCATTTGGACTTGTTTGTGCTTCCTTGTGTGTGTGCGGCATGAACCTTGTTGAACTTTTTTGGACCTTGTGGCTCTGGTGGTTGCTTTATATATAAAGCGGGACGAAAATCTTTTTTGGTAAGACTCGTGTAAATATTTAAGAGGGGATGTAACGAAGCAGAACTCGTTGGCTTATGCTTTGGACTATATTCTGTTGTAGTATTTACATCACTAGGATGCCATCAACATGATCAAATTGCATCTAGATCACCCAAGGAAACATGAACAAAGAGGGGTTTAGAGACCCTTTACTTGTCACAGGAGTTAACATGATCGCCTGCTCTGTGCACGCGAGATGGAGGGATGATGTAGTCGAAGTAGATGATCTCCTCGATGTCATCGGCACCGTCCAGGACGCCACTGACACTGTCCAGAGATGGCAGCGGCGGCTGGGTTAGGTCTTCCCATCGCTGCAATGCTCCGCCTGATCAGATGGGGTGAGAAAATATCGGGAGAAGAGAACAACCATACGAGAATGTATTCGCGTAAGTAGGCCAGCTCTCTCCCGTATCACTTTTATATGGTGCTGGCGAAAGGGGACCTAAACCATTAGTTGGTTTGGGTGCCCCGATTAGGGCGCATTAGGTGGGATAAAAGTCTAAATACGTTGGTGCATGGGCCCTTTCCCAATAACGTTATATTTTCTCTTTTTTTTTTCTGTTAGGCTATTAGATCTTGTTTAGTCGTTAGATCAAAACCAACAGATTCAAGTTCCTACTCGAACCGTTTTTCTCGAGGAAAGCGATTTTCTGGGCGACTAGGGTTTGGCTGGTACGCCGCCGTCCGCCTTCCTGGCGGCGGCGCGAGTGCCGGCGTTCTCAGTCCTAGGACGGCAACTACGGTGCCATGGCTGGTCTCTCTTTCTCTGCACCATTGTCCCTGGTGGCTGTACACCAAGGTCTCCGTGAGTAGATTGGTTTGTCTGTTCCATCGCCCATGGCCGGGAGGAACATGCTTTGCATGAATTATGAATGATCTGTGTGTGGGAATTGTGATCTAGTCTATGCCAGTTTGGTGTTGTTTAGATCGTTCGTTGGTTTGGTACTTCTTTGACGGAAGTCTGGAGGCGATCTAGAAACAATGAAGATTTTTAGTTGGAATTGTCGGGGCCTCATTGGTGCCACGGCAATGCGTTCGCTTCTAGATTTTCAGAGGCGTTTTGAGCCGGATGTGATTTTTCTGTTCGAGACACACTTGGATGAAGTTAAGTCAGACGAGGTGTTGCGGAGGTTGAAGTTTGATCATAAACTGGTTGCTCCTAGTTTGGATGGAAGAAATGGTGGGCTCTTGTTAGTCTGGAAGGAGGTGAGGATCTACTCCCGGACTACTACTCTTGAGTTCATTGATGTGTCCGTCAAAGAAAATGATGGGCGCATGTGGAGGATGACTGGAATCTATGGCGAACCAAGATGGGATCATAAAGATAGAACTTTCGGAAATTTACGTGACTTGCATGCTCAGTCAGGGTTGCCGTGGATGGTGATAGGCGATTTTAACGAGATTTTATTGTAACGCCCTCGATGCGGCTATAGCTCCCACGTGTCGAGGCACGACTTAGAGGCATAACCGCATTGAAAGCAATGTCGCAAGTCAGGCAATCATTACAACATCCCATGTAATATATAATAAAAGGGGGAGATAACATAGTTGGCTTACACTCGCCACGTCACATCAGAGTACATAAATAACATCCATCATACAAATCACTCATGGCCCGACTACGGCGCCAAAATAGAAAAGACCCCCAACATGCGACAAGGTCCTGAATCGATAACCCCAACTAGGCACCACTACTGATCATCCGGAAAAGATACGTAGTAACGCTGAGAGTCCTCGTCGAACTCCCACTTGAGCTCGTACTCATCACCTGGAGCGGAATCACCTGGACCTGCATCTGGAGTTTTAGTATCTGTGAGCCACAGGGACTCAGCAATCTCACACCCACGCGATCAAAACTATTTAAGCTCATGGGAATGGATAAGGCAAATATATATGGAGCTGCACCAAGCGACTAGCATATGTGGTGGCTAACTTATACGCAAAAGAGAGCGAGAAGAGAAGGCGAAGCACGAGCGAGAAGCTAAAGGAACATCCTGCGCAAGCATAACTCCAACACCGTGTCCACTTCCCGGACTCCGCCGAGAAGGGTCCATCACGGTAACACACACGGTTGATTCATTTTAATTAAGTTTAGTTCAAGTCATCTACAACCGGACGTTAACAAATTCCCATCCGCCCATAACCGCGGGCACGTCTTTCAAAAGATCAATCCCTGCGGGGGGGTCCCAACTTAGCCCATAACAAGCTCTCACGGTCAACGAAGGAATAGACCTCCACCCAAGACACACCGATCAGACTCGGTATCTCGGTACAACAAGATGATTCGACAGGTTAAAACGAGTCCAGCAACACCGCCCGAATGTGCCGACAAATCCCGATAGGAGCTGCACATATCTCTTTCTCAGGGCACGCTCGGATAGGTCAAGCTACGAGTAAAACCAAACCTCAAGTTTCCCCGAGGTGGCCCCGCAGGCTGCCTGGTTCGGACCAACACTCAGAGGAGCACTGGCCCGGGGGGGTTAAAATAAGATGACCCTCGGGCTCCGGAAACCCAAGGGAAAAAGAGGCTAGGTGGCAAATGGTAAAACCAATGTTGGGCATTGCTGGAAAAGCTTTAATCAAGGCGAACTATCAAGGGGTTCCCATTATAGCCCAACCGCGTAAGGGACGCACAATCCGGGAACATAACACCGATATGACGGAAACTAGGGCGGCAAGAGTGGAACAAAACACTAGGCGAGAGGCCGAGCCTTCCACCCTTTACCAAGTATATAGATGCATTAAGATAACATAGCAATATAATGATATCCCAACAAGTAAATAAATGTTCCAACAAGGAACGGCTCCAACCTTCACCTGCAGCTAACAACGCTATAAGAAGGGCTGAGCAAAGCGGTAACATAGCCAATCAACGGTTTGCTAGGACAATGGTGGGTTAGAGGTTCAATCATGCAATTGGGAGGCTGACAAGCAAATGGTAGGCATCGAAGCAGTGGCAAGCAAAAGAGCGAGCAAACTAGCATAGCAAAGATAGTAGTGATTTCGAGGGTATGATCATCTTGCCTGCACAGTTGTCAGAGTTGACTGGATCCTCACAAGCAAACTCAACGGGCTCCTCGGTAGCGAACTCGTCTCCCGGCTCTACCCAAAGACAAACAAGCAACAAGGATACAATCAACCACGGGCAAGACCAAGCAATATGATGAAATGACGATATGCTATGCGGGATGCGATGCGGGATGCAAAATGCAAGATATGACAGGAAATGCATGAACCTGGCATCAACTTGGAAAACCAAGTGTGCCACTGGATAGAGGGGATGAAATCGCTTGAAAACGATATAAAGATCATAGGAATCGGAGCTACGGTTTAGAAATGGCAAGCGTTTTAAGATATGACACCGGTATGCGATTTGCAGCAAGTAGGCATCTAAATGCAACGAAATGAACATGCTACAGCCACCAAACATGAAAACAAAATACATGACAGTGATCTACACAAGATGGTTGACAAAACACTAGCACTGAGCCATAGGCAAATTCATCCATTAAGAGGTTCAAACAAGCATGGCTAAAACGCAAATGCAAAACAGATTTCAGACTTAGTGAAATTAACACTAGTCTGAAATTTCAGATCACGATGCTCTCTTCGGAGCAGCAAAACAACATGATAGAAAACCTGATCATGACAATTAAGAACATGGCATGGAGCTACTCAACAAGCTTAATAAAACACCCAAAGTGACCTGGGGCCAAAAGGGTTCACAAAATACTCTACCGAGCTCACAATCAGTTTTCAGACTTAGTGAAAACTGAGACACGCTGAAATATAACTCACGAAGGCATGTAAACGAGCTCGATGCACTCACTACGGTGCAAGTCATGGCAAGGAAAGCATATAACCAGCAAGAAGGCACCAAGGGCTAGCTACACATGGCAAGAACAAAGGCATAGCATGCATGGAACACTAACGGTAGCATCGGCAAAATCGCAAACAAGTTGACGATCTGCCCAGATTAACAACGAAGCAAAAGTTGAGCTCGATTAAGTCAACCTAGAGCACTCCACATATGCAAACAAAGACATGGATGGATAGAGCATAACTTAAATATCAAAACTCCCTTACTGATCATCCTCAAAAGAGGCACGGATCACCAGGAAACAAGCTGGACATATAGCATCATGAACTAAAATATCCCAGACTTAGTGAAAATCACTAAGTCCCTGAAATCTGCAATCTCAGGTACCTCTCTTCGCAAGCTTGCACAAGACAACACACACATCCTAAAAATTCATGGGTGGCACCTCTGGAAAGAAGACAAAATGCTTCACAATTCATCCCAAAGGGGCACAGGCATATCATGCACGAATTAAACATGACAAAAACGACAAAAGTGCATGATGAACTAACGGATCTGCAATTTAACTCACGAAGCCTCCTTCTAACAGCATTTTGGGTATCAAGATGACCTCAAATGCAAATGATGCAATGGAATGAAATGATGTACATGTCGAGGCGAAGATTTTGATATATCATACGCCCAAAATGGAGCTACGGTTGCGGAGATACAAGCAGTCAAAGATAGCACGAAAATTAGGGTTTCGGGGGAGAGAAGTCAACTGAAAACTCAGATCCAGATCGGGATCTCGCGGGTACTGTTCACCGGCGCGTTTCCCGAGGATGACCAGCGCCGGAGCTCGTCGGTGCCG
>NC_057798.1:552649274-552657219 GCF_018294505.1 Triticum aestivum | reverse complement strand
CCGGGACGGTGGCGATGTGGGCCTCGCCCACGTGGCGGCTGGCGAGCGGGCGGCTGCGGCGGCGGACGCTGTCCGGCCGGGGCGGACACGTCCGTCGGTGGAGATCTCAGTTTTTTTTAAAACTAGGGTTTCGGACGGGGGAAGAAGAGATCCGAATGGAGGGGGTATAAATAGGCATAAGTGGAGCTAGGAGAGTCCAAATGAGGTGCGGTTTTCGCCCACACGATCGTGATCGAACGCTCTAGGACATGGAGCAGAGTTTGGTGGGTTTTGGGACAAATTTGGGGGGTGTTGGGCTGCAACACACACGAGGCCTTTTCGGTCCCTCGGTTAACCGTTGGAGTATCAAACGAAGTCCAAATGATACGAAACTTGACAGGCGGTCTACCGGTAGTAAACCAAGGCCACTTGACAAGTCTCGGTCCAATCCAGAAATGTTTAATCCCCATACAAGAAAGAAAGCTAGAAATGGCCACCGGAGGAGAACGAAGCGCCGGAATGCAAAACGGACAACGGGGAAAAAGCTCGAATGCATGAGATGAACATGTATGCAAGTGCAATGCACGAGATGACATGGTATGAGATGCATGAAAACGAAAACAACACACGGAGACAAAGACCCGAAACCGAGAAATAAATATAACTTGACACCGGAAACGGCAAGAGTTGGAGTACAACTGGGGAAAGTTACATCTGGGGCGTTACAACACTCCACCACTACGAAAAGATCTCGTCCCGAGATCTAGGACTGAAAGAACTCCGGGTACTCAGAACGGAGGTGATCCTCGCGTTCCCAGGTAGCTTCACGGTCGGAATGGTGAGACCACTTAACTTTGAGGAATTTGATTGACTTGTTGCGAGTCTTGCGTTCAGTCTCTTCAAGAATAGCAACTGGGTGCTCACGATAGGAGAGATCTTCTTGGAGCTCAATGTCCTCGAAGTTGACGGTGCGGTCAGGAGTCTTGAAGCACTTTCAAAGCTGAGAGACATGGAACACATCATGAACATTTGCAAAGTTTGAAGGAAGCTCAAGTTGATAGGCGAGGTCGCCTCTCTTGCTGACAATCTTGAAAGGTCCCACGTATCTAGGGGCAAGCTTCCCTTTGATACCGAAGCGACGAGTACCTTTCATAGGAGAGACGCGGAGGTAAACATGATCTCCGATCTCAAAAACCAGATCACGGTGCTTACTATCATAGTAGCTCTTCTGGCGGGATTGAGCTGCTTTGAGGTTATCACGAATGACTTTGCACATATCTTCTGCTTCTGTGATTAAGTCATTACCCAGCAGCTGACGTTCACCGGTTTCAGACCAGTTGAGAGGGGTACGGCACTTCCTGCCATATAGAATTTCAAAGGGGGCCTTGCCCGAACTTGCTTGAAAGCTGTTGTTGTATGAGAATTCAGCATAAGGAAGACAGTCCTCCCACTTCATGCCGAAAGAAATCACACAAGCCCTGAGCATGTCTTCGAGAATCTGGTTGACACGCTCGACTTGACCGCTCGTTTGAGGATGGAAAGCTGTGCTGAAGCGGATGTTGGTGCCCATGGCCTTCTGAAAAGAATCCCAAAACTTGGAGGTAAAGATGCTGCCACGGTCTGAAGATATCACTTGAGGAATACCGTGCAGAGAGACAATGCGAGAGGTATAGAGTTCCGCCAATTGAGCTGCAGTGATTGACTCTTTGATAGGCAGAAAGTGAGCCACTTTGGTGAGCTTGTCGATGACGACGAATATAGCATCATTGCCACGCTTGGACTTTGGAAACCCAGTCACGAAGTCCATTTCAATGTGGTCAAACTTCCATTCTGGAATGGAAAGAGGTTGGATGAGACCTGCTGGCCTTTGGTGTTCTGCCTTCACTCTTATGCAGACATCACACTCGTTCACGAATTGAGCGATCTCGCGCTTCATTCGAGTCCACCAATAAGTTTGCTTGAGATCCTGATACATCTTCGTACTACCAGGGTGGATGGAGAGGAGAGAGTTGTGAGCCTCGTTCATGATCACCTTACGAAGTTCACCTTTGGGCACAACAATTCGATCCTCGAAGAAGAGAGCGTCCTTGTCATCAAGTCGGTAGCACTTGTACTTGGACTGACTCTTTGCAATACCAATCTTCACCTTCTTCACCATAGCATCAAGAAGTTGGGCTTGGCGAATCTGGTCTTCCAAGGTAGGAGAAACTTGAAGGTTGGCGAGGAAACCTTGAGGAACAACTTGTAGATTAAGCTTGCGGAAAGCTTCACAAAGCTCGGGTTGATAAGGCTTGAGAATCAGACTGTTGCAATATGCTTTTCTGCTCAAAGCGTCAGCAATCACATTAGCCTTGCCTGGAGTATACTCGATACTCGGATTGTACTCTTGAATCATTTCGACCCATCGAGTCTGCCTGAGGTTGAGATTAGGCTGAGTGAAGATGTACTTGAGACTCTTGTGATCAGTGAAAATATCCACTTTCCTTCCCAATAGAAGATGTCTCCAAGTCAACAAAGCATGCACAACTGCCGCCAACTCGAGATCATGAGTGGGGTAGTTCTTCTCATTAGGTTTCAACTGGCGAGAGGTATAAGCAACAACTTTCTTCTCTTGCATCAGTACAACACCGAGACTTTGGAGAGAGGCATCACAAAAGACCTCGTACGGCTTGGTTTCATCAGGCGGAGTCAGAACTGGAGCAGTGATCAATTTCTCTTTCAAAGAGTTGAAAGCAATATCACACTCCGGAGACCAAACGTACTTGACGTGCTTCTGAAGAAGATTTGAGAGAGGCTTGGCGATCTTAGAAAAGTTTTCAACGAATCTTCTGCAATAGCTTGCGAGACCGAGGAAACTGCGGAGTTGCTTCACGTTCTGAGGAGGTTCCCAATTCACAATTGCAGACACCTTCTCAGGATTCACGGAAATGCCCTTGGCAGAGATGATATGACCAAGATAAAGAACCTCATCGAGCCAAAATTCACACTTGGAGAACTTGGCGTAGAATTGATGTTCTCTGAGCTTGTCAAGAACCAAACGCAAGTGCTTGGCATGATCTTTCTTGTTCTTCGAGAAAACCAGAATGTCGTCGAGATAGACCAAAACGAATTCATTGGTGTAGGGGTTGAAGATGAAGTTCATCATGCGAGAGAACGTCGGAGGAGCGTTGGCGAGGCCAAAAGATATGACGGTGTATTCATATGAACCAAAACTTGTTCTGAACGCCGTCTTGGGAATATCTTGCTCACGAATACGAATCTGATGATAACCCATACGGAGATCAAGCTTGGAGAATACTTGAGCACCCTTGAGTTGTTCGAACAGCTCATTGATGTTGGGAAGTGGGTATTTGTTCTTGATGGTCTTCTTGTTTACTGGACGGTAATCAACACAAAGTCGACTCGATCCATCCTTCTTCTTCACAAAAAGAACACCACAACCCCACGGAGAAGTACTAGGCCGAATGAGACCCAATCTTTCTTGCTCATCGAGTTGTTTCTTCAACTCCTTCAACTCTTCGGGGCCGAGCTTGTAAGGACGTTTGCACACAGGTTCCGTACCGGGCTCAAGTTCAATAACAAATTCAACTGGCCGGTGCGAAGGCATTCCTGGGAGCTCTTCTGGAAAGACGTCTTGATACTCACAAACAACCGGAATCTGCGAAATAGCATCCAATTCACCCTTCTCACTGAGAGAAAACAACCGGATGGAATTATCCCGAGCGGCAAAGACAATGACATCCTCAGACGAATGAGTCAGTTGAATCTGCCTGGCTGCACAATCAAGCTGAGCTTTATGCTTAGAGAGCCAGTCCATCCCGAGAATAAGATCGATATCCGAGTTACCAAGAACCATAGGAGAAGCAAGAAACTTGAAATCGCCCATCGTGATAGCGACATCTGGCACCTCCAGACTTGCGCTCAAACGTTTGCCAGGAGAAATGATATCCATATGTTTACCCAAATGAGAAGAAACGAACTCATGCTTGGTAAAAAATGGCTTTGACATGAAACAATGCGATGCACCCGTGTCAAAAAGAACTTTTGCAGGAATATCATTAATAGGAAGGTTACCCATAATGACATCTGAAGAATCCTCAGCCTGAGCTGCATTCAGCATATTGACCTTGGCGTGCTTGGGATTATGCTTGACCACAGCTGTACTTGCCGATCTGACAGGAGGAGGAGGAGGAAGACGCCTCTGGTTGGTACACTTGTTGGCATAGTGACCCTTCTGTTGGCACTTGTTGCACGTGACCTCTGAAAGCGGACGGTGATACGGAGCACTCGATCTTGGAGCTTGAGATGAAGACTTGTTCTGAAAGCCTGGGTTGGGTGGGTGGGAGAAACCACTGCCACCTTTGCTCTTCTGCTGATACGGCTGACGGAACGGAGGAGGAGGAAGCCAGAACTTCTGCTGCTTGACCACTTGAGTAGAGGAAGACGGAGTAACATCTCTGGCACGCTTCCTGGAAGCATCACACCTCATCTGAGCAGCCTCTTGCTTCAGTGCCATGTTGTAGAACTCATCGTATCTCAACGGCTCAAAGAGAACAAGAGCGAGCTGAATTTCCTCACGAAGACCACCCCTGAACTGATAGATCATGCTCTTCTCATCAGGAACATCCTGCTTGGCAAAACGGGCGAGCTTCTGGAACAACTTGTTGTAGTCATAGACAGACAAAGAGCCTTGCTTCAGATTGCGGAATTCCTGACGCTTACTCTCAACCACACTTTGAGGGATGTGATGAGCGCGGAAATCTTGACGGAAATCGTTCCAAGTGATAACACGTCCACCTCTGGAATCCTTGTACTGCTGGAACCACTCTGCAGCCTGATCTTTGAGCTGGAAAGAAGCGAACTTGACGAAATCTTCAGGCCTGACGTTGCTGCATTCAAAATGCTTGCCCAGATCCACTAGCCAATCGTCAGCATCGGTAGCCTCAACACAACCGCTGAACGTCTTTGGGCCATTAGCAAGGAACTGGTTCAGAGTAGCAAAGTGGTGCTGATTATGGCCTTGATTCCCTTGACTGCCTTGATTGCGCTCTTGAAGGATTTGCATGATCAACTGTGTGTTTGCATTAGTAGCGGCCATCACAGCTTGACATGCTTCCGGAGGAGGCGGAGGTGGAGGCGGATTAGGATTCGGAGTCGTGCGCGTTGGAGGAGCCATCCTGAAGAGGTTGACCACCATTAGCACATAGATAGACAACAATATAGAAGCTGAATCCAACGGAATGAAGATTGCAACATATAGTCTTCACATCCGAACAAAATGAACGAATGCATTCCTCTTCAAATGGTCACATATCCATAAATTGAGAAGCCACGAAGAATTAATGAAGAGAAAATAATTCAACAAGGTACGGATCAAGAACGAATAATCGGTAAGAAATCCCAATCTCAAACCAATATCCGTGGAAGAAGAACTAGAGCTACTAGAATTCCCACCTATGAAATTCCCGAACCTTTCCGGTTATGCAATCAGGTGTTGGGGATACAGGGGAAGCACAATATCTCACCCAAACTAGCAAATCCTACATCCAGCTGTATCCATCCTTCAACACATAACCAGGAAAACTTCGGAAACCATCTACCTCAACCTTCGAAAAGCATCCGTTATACAAGTTATGGCGATACTCCCGAACTCCCGCCCCAGTACTGGGTGGCGTCGAGGTTATCTCACCAACGAACTGCATAAAAGAGATTTTCGATGTCGGCGAACATATCTCAAGTATACCAGAATTGCAACGATAAAATTGTGACGACAACACCTCGGAGCTCAACTCCCCGGGACACTGCCACAACCCCTAAAGACAGGAGGCACCAAGAACAATGTTCTCGTCACAAAACCATCGGAACAAAACCAAGATACTCGCGTGATCCTAAAATTTTTTTTAGTGAAATTTGAGAAGAGAAGAGTCAAAACTCTACGTCAGGATGCCTTACCAGAGCGATGAAGAGACTGGGAAGTAAAAAGAATTCCTAAGCTCTCCGATATATAATTCCTAAGGACTCAAAACATTTTTCTAGACACAACTCGGCTGCTAAAACGATCAAGCAATGGGTCTCCTAAGGTCGGGGAAGGATCTGATTACCAACTTGTAACGCCCTCGATGCGGCTATAGCTCCCACGTGTCGAGGCACGACTTAGAGGCATAACCGCATTGAAAGCAATGTCGCAAGTCAGGCAATCATTACAACATCCCATGTAATATATAATAAAAGGGGGAGATAACATAGTTGGCTTACACTCGCCACGTCACATCAGAGTACATAAATAACATCCATCATACAAATCACTCATGGCCCGACTACGGCGCCAAAATAGAAAAGACCCCCAACATGCGACAAGGTCCTGAATCGATAACCCCAACTAGGCACCACTACTGATCATCCGGAAAAGATACGTAGTAACGCTGAGAGTCCTCGTCGAACTCCCACTTGAGCTCGTACTCGTCACCTGGAGCGGAATCACCTGGACCTGCATCTGGAGTTGTAGTATCTGTGAGCCACAGGGACTCAGCAATCTCACACCCACGCGATCAAAACTATTTAAGCTCATGGGAATGGATAAGGCAAATATATGTGGAGCTGCAGCAGGCGACTAGCATATGTGGTGGCTAACTTATACGCAAAAGAGAGCGAGAAGAGAAGGCGAAGCACGAGCGAGAAGCTAAAGGAACATCCTGCGCAAGCATAACTCCAACACCGTGTCCACTTCCCGGACTCCGCCGAGAAGGGGCCATCACGGTAACACACACGGTTGATTCATTTTAATTAAGTTTAGTTCAAGTCATCTACAACCGGACGTTAACAAATTCCCATCCGCCCATAACCGCGGGCACGGCTTTTGAAAGATCAATCCCGGCAGGGGGGTCCCAACTTAGCCCATAACAAGCTCTCACGGTCAACGAAGGAATAGACCTCCACCCAAGACACACCGATCAGACTCGGTATCTCGGTACAAAAAGATGATTCGACAGGTTAAAACGAGTCCAGCAACACCGCCCGAATGTGCCGACAAATCCCGATAGGAGCTGCACATATCTCTTTCTCAAGGCACGCTCGGATAGGTCAAGCTACGAGTAAAACCAAACCTCAAGTTTCCCCGAGGTGGCCCCGCAGGCTGCCTGGTTCGGACCAACACTCAGAGGAGCACTGGCCCGGGGGGGGGGGGGTTAAATAAGATGACCCTCGGGCTCCGGAAACCCAAGGGAAAAAGAGGCTAGGTGGCAAATGGTAAAACCAATGTTGGGCATTGCTGGAAAAGCTTTAATCAAGGCGAACTATCAAGGGGTTCCCACTATAGCCCAACCGCGTAAGGGACGCACAATCCGGGAACATAACACCGATATGACGGAAACTAGGGCGGCAAGAGTGGAACAAAACACTAGGCGAGAGGCCGAGCCTTCCACCCTTTACCAAGTATATAGATGCATTAAGATAACATAGCAATATAATGATATCCCAACAAGTAAATAAATGTTCCAACAAGGAACGGCTCCAACCTTCACCTGCAGCTAACAACGCTATAAGAAGGGCTGAGCAAAGCGGTAACATAGCCAATCAACGGTTTGTTAGGACAATGGTGGGTTAGAGGTTCAATCATGCAATTGGGAGGCTGACAAGCAAATGGTAGGCATCGAAGCAGTGGCAAGCAAAAGAGCGAGCAAACTAGCATAGCAAAGATAGTAGTGATTTCGAGGGTATGATCATCTTGCCTGCACAGTTGTCAGAGTTGACTGGATCCTCACAAGCAAACTCAACGGGCTCCTCGGTAGCGAACTCGTCTCCCGGCTCTACCCAAAGACAAACAAGCAACAAGGATACAATCAACCACGGGCAAGACCAAGCAATATGATGAAATGACGATATGCTATGCGGGATGCGATGCGGGATGCAAAATGCAAGATATGACAGGAAATGCATGAACCTGGCATCAACTTGGAAAACCAAGTGT
>NC_057798.1:552629618-552647295 GCF_018294505.1 Triticum aestivum | reverse complement strand
TTTTTTTTAAAACTAGGGTTTCAGACGGGGGAAGAAGAGATCCGAATGGAGGGGGTATAAATAGGCATAAGTGGAGCTAGGAGAGTCCAAATGAGGTGCGGTTTTCGCCCACACGATCGTGATCGAACGCTCTAGGACATGGAGCAGAGTTTGGTGGGTTTTGGGCCAAATTTGGGGGGTGTTGGGCTGCAACACACACGAGGCCTTTTCGGTCCCTCGGTTAACCGTTGGAGTATCAAACGAAGTCCAAATGATACGAAACTTGACAGGCGGTCTACCGGTAGTAAACCAAGGCCGCTTGACAAGTCTCGGTCCAATCCGGAAATGTTTAATCCCCACACAAGAAAGAAAGCTAGAAATGGCCACCGGAGGAGAACGAAGCGCCGGAATGCAAAACGGACAACGGGGAAAAAGCTCGAATGCATGAGATGAACATGTATGCAAGTGCAATGCACGAGATGACATGGTATGAGATGCATGAAAACGAAAACAACACACGGAGACAAAGACCCGAAACCGAGAAATAAATATAACTTGACACCGGAAACGGCAAGAGTTGGAGTACAACTGGGGAAAGTTACATCTGGGGCGTTACATTTATACTCGTCGGAGAAGGATGGGGGCTCCCCTCGTCATCAGTCTCGGCTACAAGCGTTTCAAGATGCGCTATCAGACTGCAATTTGGAGGACTTAGGTTACAACGGTGACATGTTCACCTGGTTTCGCGGTGGTCTGCGCGAGAGGCTCGATCGAGCAGTCTCTAATGCTGCATGGCTGCAGTTGTACCCGCTCGCGGGTTTGAGTAACTTGGATATGGGCAAATCGGACCACCAACCGGTGCTGTTGGATACCGAGTACCTATCAGGTGTGGCGGAAAGTACACCAAAGAGAAACAGGAAGTTTGAAATGCGATGGTTAGCGGAAGAATCTGTGAATGAGATTGTTACCACTGCTTGGCAAAAAGCGGTTCACCAAGGTTTGTGCTCTACAGCCATGGACAAACTCAATTCAGTTCACCGAGACCTCCATGCATGGGACCGCCGAGTCTTGAAAAAACCACATGCAAAACTAAAGAAGGCTCGACGGGAACTTGAGGCGCTAATGAGGGAACCGTTTTCGGATGATGTGAAGATGAGGCAAAAAGAACTACCAGTTTTGATTGAAAACTTGCTTCAACAGGATGAGATCTATTGGGCCCAGAGGGGTCGAGTAAATTGGTTAAAGAAGGGAGACCGGAATTCTTCATATTTTCAGCATTCAGCAACAACAAGAAGGCGAAGGAACCTGATAAAAAAACTTAAAGATGAAAGCCAGAATTGGGTGGAAGGCAATGACAATCTCAGGCCGCTAGTTCGTGACTATTTTCGTAATCTCTTCACCTCAAGTTCTGCTGAGATTGACCATGGTTTGTTATCTTTTGTTAAACCTGTTGTAACAAATAATATGAATGAGTTTCTTGTTGCCCCGTATACCCGGGAGGATGTGCGCAAAGCTCTTTTTCAAATAGGTGATATGAAGGCGCCGGGTCCCGACGGGTTACATGCAATCTTTTTTAAGAGGTTTTGGCACATTGTGGGAGAGGAGCTAACAGATGAGGTGTTGGATGCAATAAACAAAAGAAAAATACCGGCTGGATGGAATTCAACAAATATCGTTTTGATCCCCAAGGTTGACAGTCCAGAGGTAATAAGTCAGTACAGGCCAATTAGTCTATGTAACGTCATATATAAGATTATTTCAAAGATGATTGCTAATAGACTAAAGAGAATTCTTCCAGAAGTTATTTCTCCAACGCAGAGTGCTTTTGTACCAGGCAGATTAATTACTGATAATGTCCTGGTTGTCTATGAATGTTTCCACACCATAAAAAAGAAGACCCATGGGTCTTCGGGGTACTCTACGGTAAAGCTTGATATGATGAAAGCATATGATAGAGTGGAATGGAGATTTCTGGAAAAGATGATGCTGAAGATGGGGTTTCATGAGCAGTGGGTCCAAATGATAATGGAATGTGTTTCTTCTATGAGCTATAGAGTCCGTTTCAATGATACAGAAACGGAAGAATTTCTACCCACTAGAGGCCTCAGACAGGGGGATCCCCTCTCCCCTTATTTATTTTTGTTATGCTCGGAAGGACTTTCTAGCATGCTTGCTCATGAGGAAGAGATTGGAAATCTGGAAGGTGTCAAGGTATGTAGGAATGCACCTACTATCTCTCATCTTCTTTTTGCGGACGACTCATTGATTTTAATGAAAGCAAACATGCAATGTGCAAACACATTGAAAAGGATTCTGGGCGTTTATTGTGGTAGTTCAGGCCAACTGGTTAGCAACGCCAAATCTAGCATATTTTTTAGTCCTAATACTCCTGTTGGTGTACGAGAGAATATTTGCAGGGATCTTAATATTGTTACTGAAGCACTATCAGACAAATATTTGGGGCTGCCCACTATGGTGGGGGTTGATAAAAGTGACTGTTTCCAACATCTCATTGACCGGGTATGCCAGCGTCTGAAGGGTTGGAAGGAAAAATTTCTCTCGATGCAGGGTAAGGAAATTCTGGTAAAATCAGTAGCTCAAGCAATTCCCTCGTATGCTATGTCAGTGTTCAAGTTACCTAAAGGAATATGCAAAACAATCACAGATGAAATAGCTGGCTTTTGGTGGGGTGATGGTGAGGTAAAAAAGAAAATGCATTGGTTTGCATGGTGGTAGATGTGTGTACCAAAGAAGAAAGGGGGCTTGGGGTTTAGAGACCTTCACTGTTTCAACCTTGCTATGTTAGCAAAACAGTGCTGGCGACTAATCCAAAACCCGGACTCTTTATGTGCACGTGTCCTGAGTGCAAAATACTACCCCAATGGAAATATTTTGAAGGCAGGACCAAAGAAGGGATCGTCATTTACTTGGCAGAGTATCTGTGCAGGCATCCAAACCTCCAAAAGGGGGTGCATTTGGCGTGTGGGATTGTAAGTGCATCTAGTGCCCCTTAGTGATTTTGGTGTATTGAAGACTTATAGGTTAAGGGACTAATGCGTTTGTGAGTGTACACAGGTCTATAAGTCTATGAGGAGTTTGATATTTACAGAGAAAGTCGACCCCTAAAAATGAAGTTCTTCAACTGAAGACTTTGATATTCTGAAGACTTACTGAAGACTTTGGAAGTGAAGAAATTGGTGTGACCTTGAAGACTTGGTATTCATTTGTGGAACATGAAGCGTGAAGACTTTTGTTTTCGTAGTTTCATTTTCTCTTTCTTGAGTCATAGGAAACACCGTACTGTTAAAGGGGGTCGAGGAAATACTAAGGAAAAATTTCCATGTGATGCTCAACTCAAAATCCTACACCTACCAATCCCTTCGAGTGAAGCCTTTGGAAATCTCATACAGTTCAGTCACTTTCTTCAGTGACAGAGACGAAGTTCTTCTGGTCGCTGATGAATTTGTTCTGACTGAGGAGTTAGGAATTCGTCAGTGCGAATTACCTACACAGTGAGGAACATGATAGCCTTGAGGAATTTGAGAGTCAAATTTCCGTCCGTTGCTGTGCTGCGCGCCAGCTGTCCCAAAATATCTTATCCACCTAACGGTCGTATCATTGAAGGGCATTTATGTCTTATCATGTCGGGCTGCTCCCTAGGCTATAAATAGCCGCCCCCCTACAACCACTAGCTGGTTGGCTGCTCCGAGAGAACTTGACACTTGTCATTTGAGAGCAACCCATCCTCCGAGGACTTTGAGCGAAAATCATCGAGTGAGGAAAACCCAAAACCAAACCCCTACAAACCCAAAGTGATTGAGCATCACTGAAGAAATTGATCCTGCATGGATCCGACGCTTATTACCTTTGAAGACTGTGCTTCTTCCAGACGGTTAGGCGTCAAGATCTAGAGCATCCAAGAGGAATTGTGGATCGCCGAGTGACCAAGTCTGTGAAGGTTTGGAAGTCGCCTGAAGACTTACCACAAGTGATTGGACGAGGTCTGTGTGACCTTAGTTCAAGGAGAATACGGTGAGGACTAGGTGTCCTGAGCTGCATGCTCAGCGATTGGGTGTCCGGGACTGTGTGTCCTTGAGTTTAAATACTCAGCCGCTCCAACCAGACGTACAACTGAGACAGCAGTTGGAACTGGTCTACCAAATCATTGTCTTCACCAACCTAACTGGTTCTATTTCCTCAACCCTTTCATTTCCTCATTACTGTGTTGAGTGTTTGTTCATATCTGTGTTTGAAGACTCTGACTGAAGACTTTCTCAATTTCCTCAGTTCAATTTATTCAGTCTGTTTGTCTTCATCTTGTGTTATCCTGTGATTATGCTTTCTGTACTCTGTGCTAGTCTTCATTTCATCATGATGACCATGCTTGTATTCTGTTATGCTTATTTCTGAGTACTTATTCCGCTGCTAATAGTTCTTCGCTAAGGAATTTCCTCACCGGCAAATTCCTCAGTGAAGAATTCATAAAAATCGCCTATTCACCCCCCTCTAGTCGACATAACGCACTTTCAATTGGTATCAGAGCTAGGTACTCCCTTGTTCTATGTGATTTTGGTTTAACCGCCTGGATTTTTAGTTATGTCGACCACAGGTATGAAGAAAGTGACATGCCCTATCTTTGACGGTCATGATTATCCCAAGTGGAAGGCCATGATGAGGAAGCGCCTCATGGCAATGAACAGCGAGCTGTGGACCGTCACTGAGATTGGTCTTACTGATCTATGCAAGATGGCGGACACTGATGATATTCACAAGTACACTCGACTTGACATCTTGGCGAAGGATATCATCTGTTCCTGCCTATCCAGAGATCAATTCAGGCACATTATGCATCTTTGCAATGCAAAGCTTATCTGGGACCGAATCTCCGACGTCTATGAAGGTCATCGAACCCGTCATGATCCTTGGTTTGAGGACTTCAAGGAATCTCTCAAAACAATGACTTTCGAACCAGAATCATCATCTTCTGCATCATGTCTCATGGCAAAGGGTGTCGAGGTAACCGAATGTTCCTCATCTGAATTTAGTGACTGTGAATCTGATGATGATGAATCTGATGATGATATTGAACCTAGCTATACCAAACTTGTTTGCATTGCCACCAAACAACAACATGCCTTGGAAAAGGTTCAAAACATGCTAGATAAGAGTGATGATATGTTAGGTGAAGAAATGGATCGCACTAAAGCTCTGACTGAAAATCTTCAGAGACTTCAGTCTAGTTTGATAACCTTCAAAGTCATCATAACACTCTCTTATCTGATCATGAGAAACTTTCTTATGAATTTCTTCAAAGAAAGCAAGATCTTGAGAAGCTAAGAGTGAGTTATGAAGATCTTCAGAAGGAGCGCGATTCATTACTAGCTCAACAAATCAGCGCTTCTCAGGAAGAATTTGTTCCTCCATGCTTAAAGTGCATTGAACGTGAATCTGCTAATTCTTCACCTGAATGTTCAAATGATTCAACTGTTACAAATTCTTCACCTGCCTCTGCTATCACTAATTCCTCATCTGAGGACATTGCTAGTATCACTGACGATGCAGGGCTGAAGGAATTGTATATGATAGGCATGTACAAAAGCCTCAAAGGGCATCAGACTCTTTGTGATGTGCTTAAAAAGCAGATCCTCAACAGAAACCCTAGGAAAGAGGGTATCGCCTTTGAGAGGAAACTTAATGCTGATGGAACATATTGGAAGCCTGAGCAGTACCCCAAAACCTCATGGGTTGCTACAAAGGGACCTCCAGTTGATCCATCTAACTTATCTAGCTTTACATGTGAATCTCCTCATCCCTCTGATGAGTCATTTGACTCCAACTATAAACTGTTCAAAAATCAGAATGGTGAAGTATTTGCTAGATATGTTGGCACTAACTACAGGAACGGTTCTCCCATGAAGAAAATCTGGGTTCCCAAGAAGTGCCTTGAAAGTCTTCAGGTGAATGTCCTCATGACACCACTAGTGAAGAACAGGAACCCCAGATCAAATTCTTCATATGGATCAAATTCCTCAAATGGATCAAAGTCCTCATATGATTATCATCGTGCTAACAACTCTGTTTCGCAGGGTAGAGCTAAGGGCTATGAATATGTGCATTATTCTTCAAACCATTATGTTCATAAGTCCTCGAAGAATTTCTCTGCTTATTCATATGCTTACCCTAACCCCTCTTATGTGAAACGAAATGGTTTAGCTTCTATGCCACCATTCTCGTATGGTGCTCGCAGAGTGATGAACTCTTTGCCACCCCTTCAGATGTGGGTGGTGAAGAAAAAGAACTAATCTCTTCTGCAGGGTCAGGTCTCCAGACGTGCCTTAACGTCTGAAGAATTTGCTGGGGACCTGACAAAATTGCCTGAAAGGACGCATGCGAATCATGATGAAATAAACTTTCACACGTCCTCCTACTGCTATATCTGTTTACTGCTTGATGAAATTCATCTGATGAACTTGATATCATATTCTTCATTGATGAAGCATATGAGATTGTAAGTTACACTAATTCATCTGCAGGATGATCAACCCAAAGCCACTGAATGGGTCCTCGATAGTGGATGTACAAATCACAGGACTGGTGACAAGAATCTTTTGATGGATGCTCCCTTATCACCGTCACATCTGAAGCATATCATCTTTGCTGACAAAGGCAAAAGTCAGGTATTGGGTCTTGGTAAGGTTGCGATCTCTAAGGATAAACACATGGACAAAGTCATGCTTGTTGAGTCCTTAGGATACAACCTCATGTCAGTCTCAATGCTTTGTGATCTTGATATGGTTGTTGTCTTTGGCAAGTATCGCTGTGTTGTGATTATGGAAGCTGACAATTCTAAAGTCTTCGAAGGCTTTAGGAGAGGAGATTTGTATATTGTTGATTTCTCTACAGGACCACAACCAGCCGTGTGTCTACTTGCAAAAGCTTCAGAAGGCTGGCTATGGCATCGACGACTTGGTCACGCAGGCATGAGGCATTTGCACACGCTTGCAAAGAAAAAGCATGTGATTGGCATTGAGAATGTCAAATTCCTCAAGGATCACTTATGCGGAGCCTGTGAAGCTGGAAAAATGACCAAGGCCAAGCATCCAGCGAAGACTATCATGACCACTACTCGTCCATTCGAATTGCTTCACATGGACCTCTTCGGACCTAATCATTACTCAGCAGTCACTAATGATGCATCTCTATATGGTTTTGTCATTGTTGATGATTACTCTCGATATACATGGGTACACATTGTTACTTACAAACATGAAGTGCAGGAAGTCTTCAAACGTTTTTCCTCGAGGGCTTCAACCAACTTTGGTGTGAAGATCAAGCACATCAGAAGTGACAATGGAACTGAGTTCAATAATTCCGGTCTTGATGACTATCTTGATAAACTTGGTATTACTCATGAGTTATCTGCTGCCTATACTCCTCGGCAAAATGGCGTCGTGGAGCGCAAGAACAGAACTCTTGTTGAGATGGCTCGCACTATGCTTGATGAATACAAAATGCCTCATCGTTTTTGGATTGATGCAATTGATACTGCGTGCCACATCATCAACAGAGTATATCTTCACAAATTCTTCAAGAAGACGGCCTATGAACTCCTCACTGACAAGAAACCCAATGTGAGTTATTTCAAAGTCTTCGGTGCTAAATGTTGGATTAGAGATCCTCACCACAATTCTAAATTTGCACCGAAAGCACATGAAGGTTTTATGCTTGGTTACGGAAAGGACTCGCACACCTACAGAGTCTTCAACATTGTTCTTCACAAGATTGTTGACACTGTAGATGTGCGGTTCGATGAAACTAATGGCTCGCAAAGAGAGCACCTACCTTCTGTGTTAGATGAACCAGCACCTGAGGATTCTATCAAGTTCAAGGCAACTGAGGATGTCATTCCTACTGAAGAATTTGCTGAAGAATTTGTTCCAGTTCATGAAGAACATCGAGCTGATACACCTGAAGAAAATGCTGAGGAAAATGGTGCTGAAGAAAATGCTGATCAAACTCCTCAGTGACAACCAGCTCATCCCCGTGTTGCAAAATAAGTGCAAGTGGAGAAGATCATCGATGACATTAGAGCACTAGGTCCTCTCACACACTCAAAAGCTTCACATTTATCTAACTTTTGTGGGCACTATGCTTTTGTCTCTATCACAGAGCCCACTAAGGTAGATGAAGCATTTTTGGAGCCGGAGTGGATTCAGGCTATGCAAGAAGAATTACATCAGTTCAAGCTCAACAATGTCTGGGAACTGGTCAAATGTCCAGATCCTCGCAAGCATAATATCATTGGCACAAAGTGGATCTACCGCAACAAGCAAGATGAAAATGGCCTTGTGGTGAGGAATAAGGCACGACTGGTAGCTCAAGGCTACACACAGGTTGAAGGAATTGATTTCGATGAAACTTTTGCACCTGTTGCTAGACTTGAGGCTATTCGCATATTACTTGCTTATGCTAACCATCATGATATCATCTTATATCAAATGGATGTGAAAAGTGCATTCCTCAATGGTAAGCTTGAGGAAGAAGTATATGTTGCTCAACCCCCAGGTTTTGAAGATCCAAAGAATCCTGACAAAGTCTTCAGACTTAATAAGGCCCTCTATGGCCTCAAGCAAGCCCCTCGGGCGTGGTATGATACATTGAAGGAATTCTTCATGAAGAATGGCTTCACACCCGGTTCACTCGACCCTACTCTCTTTACTAAATCTTATGATGGTGAACTGTTTGTGTGCCAAGTATATGTTGATGATATTATCTTTGGCTGTACTGACCAACGTTATAGTGATGAATTTGCCTATATGATGAGTGAAGAATATCAAATGTCTATGATGGGAGAGTTGAAATTCTTCTTAGGTCTTCAAATTCGTCAACAGCGCAATAGCATATTCATATCTCAGGAGAAATACCTCAAAGATGTACTGAGGAAATTCAGCATGCAAGATTGCAAAGGCGTCAAAATTCCTATGCCCACAAATGGCCATCTATGCACTGATGAAAATGGTATTGACTTCGATCACAAGGTATACCGCTCCATGATTGGTTCTTTATTGTACTTATGTGCATCTAGGCCAGATATAATGCTTAGTGTTTGCATGTGTGCCCGATTTCAAGCTGCACCGAAGGAATCACACCATAAGGCTATGAAGCATATTCTTCGATATCTAGCTCACACACCAACACTAGGATTATGGTACCCCAAGGGCTCTGCTTTTGATCTCATTAGATATTCTGACTCTGACTATGCTGGTGATCGTGTGGACCGCAAGTCAACTTCTGGCACTTGTCATTTCCTCGGACGATCTTTGGTCTGTTGGTCCTCGAAGAAACAGAACTGCGTATCACTGTCCACTGCGGAAGCTGAATACATTGCTGCTGGCTCTTGCTATGCTCAACTGCTTTGGATGAAGCAAACACTCAAGGACTATGGCATCAACGTGAAGAATGTGCCTCTCCTCTGCGACAATGAGAGTGCCATCAAGATTACTCACAACCCAGTTCAGCACTCGAAGACAAAGCACATTCAGATTCGTCATCATTTTCTTCGTGATCATGTGTTGAAGGGCGACATCTCCATCGAGCACGTGAAGACTGAAGAATAGCTAGTTGATATCTTCACTAAGCCCTTGGATGAGAAGAGATTTAGCAAGTTGCGGTGTGAGCTAAATATCTTAGAATCTTCGAATGTTCTTTGAAAATGACACACATCCTAACACTTATGCAAAATTGATGACTTAGATGTGCAACACATGAAGAAACGTTTTTCTTCAATCAATGAAGAATAACACTCTAAGTGTGAAGAAATTAATGAAGAATTTGATTCTCAGAACCCTACGACAATTGTACGCGGTGTCTGAAATCATCATTCTTATACCGTGGGTCACACCACCACAAAAAAGTTGAAAATCTTCAATTTGAGTTTTTCCTCAGTTTTGAAATTCTTCAGTTTTTCAAATTCTTCAACTTTTCAAAATCTTCACTGTTTCCTTCGTTTTTCTTCATTGGCTATATATATATATATATGAGTTTATGTCCTCTACAGCATTCACTTATAGCTATTTCTTCAAGTTGCTTTTTCTGCTAAGTGAATGTGATCGGACCCTTCCCCCTCTATGCTATACTCAACCCAATCTCTTCACAAATTCTTCATATGCGTTCTATTTGAAACTCGTTCAAAATCTTCACTGTGTCCTTGTCAGCTGAAGAAATTGCGAACGAAACTTTAAAACAAATCTTATCCAAATTTTCGGTTTTGCCGCTCAAACCATTCCGCATCCCACAATGCATTATTCTATTCACCCACGATCATACACGATCTCAACTACACAATACGTGGGTGATACATGTCGCGAGAAGGAGAAAGGGCAGGGGCACGTTCGTCCCAAATCTTCGGGCGAACAGTTTTTCACCATGTCTATAAATACCCCTCTCCCCTTCCTCACTTCATTTACTCCGCTCGATCGCTACTCTCTCACTCGAGCTCCTCAAACCCTAGCGCCGCCGCTACTCCATCGTCACCGGTGAGGAAGAGCTTCGCTGCCTCGACCTCGTCGCCGTCGTACTCACGCCGACCGCGGAAATCTTCACTCCGCCACCGCCGTAGCTGTCTTCCTCTGCCAAGTTAGGGTGTGGGAGATCTAACCTGACGAACTTCACATATGTTCTTCTCAGTTCGTTGTGTTCTTCACTTCGGGTAATTAAAAGTTACTTTTATTACTCACTTTGATTCTCAAACTTTCCTGAAAATCTTTAAAGGTGTTTATTCTTCAAATCTTCACACATATGAACACCTTACATCATATGATCTTGAACTGTTTCTCTAAGCAATCATTTTCTTCAAGATTCGATCTTCGATCTGTACAACTCTGGAACCTAAGACAAGAACGCTTAGTGAAATTCCTCAAGGTTCATCTGGTCAAATTCCTCAAAACTTGTTCTTTTCGAAAAAACCTTCTGAGAACGCATATGACCTCTCCGAATTCCTCGCACCTGTACTCTGTTCACAGGTACTCATGTCTGCTGCTGAATCACTAGGTTCTCATCAACTTAACTCATTTGCAGCGTTCCTCGAAGAAAAGCTGCATACTTCTTCAGAGAACTCGATTGTTCAAATTCCTCAACTGAAGAATATGGCAGACGGTAAGAAGCCACAGAAAGGAGGAAAGAAACCTGAGGTTATGACTGCGTTTGAAATCCCTGAGGAAATTTATGCTGACTATTGCACACCTGATGAAGCAAAATTTGGCAAAGAAAACAAAAATCAGCGCAAGGTGCACATTCAGAGGATTGAACGGAGATGGGAAAGGGAATGGAGGGAATACAGATATGTGACTCCAAAGTACATGATGAAATTCGCCCTCAATCCTCCATGCCCAAGAGCTCCATTGGCACCTAGCCAAGTAGCTGACCCCACAAGCATCAAACGTGGTGAGGACTTTCCTGAAGAATGGGCTAAGCGCCAAGCTAAATGGGCAAGACAAGCCAAGGAGGCAGTGAAGAAATTCAATTAGGATTCTGTCACTGCTACTGCTACTGAGGCCTCGGTCAAACCGAGGAAATCCATGCCAAAGAAGCCTGCTCGTAAGCCAAGTGCTTCACCAACAGCGCCCTCACGGCCAAGTTCCTCAGCAATGCCCTCACGGAAAATTCCTCACACTGCTACTGCTCCATCAAAGTCCTCAGCTCCTGTGCATCTGGCTACATGTCAAAGGACTGCTGGTTTCTCGATTGCCTCTGGTGTTTCAGCAAGTTCCTCAGCTGCACCAATTTCCTCATTAGGCCCCACACTGTTGAAGACCAAAGCAACAGCTGGACGAGGTCCTCGTCCAAGTCCAAAAAAGAAACAGGTCGCATTCCATGTGCCTTCTGATGATGAAGCTTCTGATGATGAACTTGCAGAAATCATCAGAGACAGACAGGTGAAGGCCGCTAGAGCCAAAGGCACATCTGTGCCACTGCTTTTGGATCCGAGAAAAATCCTCGATTACATTGATCTTTGGCACAAGGATCCTAACACCCCTATGCCTGATTTTCATCTGACCCCTGGTCAAAGTCACATGCTGACCCATTTCATCACTGAAGAGAAATGGAAGTTTGAAAAGGCAAGAGAGATCAGGAAAGCTCAATACATAAAGGAGAAGCTCCTGAAGAAAAACGTTGTCAGAATGACACCTGAGGAACTTCTCCAGGCTCAGTCTGAAATTCAAGCCCTCAGCAAAGACTTTGATGCCTACTATGCTGATTGGCAAGGAGCTAAAGTAAGATTCGTCAATCTGACGAAGAAATTCACAAATGTTGCAGCCCCATTGCAACAAGAAAATCTTCAGGCTGCAGACTCTGCTCAGCCTGCTGAAGAACATGCCAGCACCGCTGATGACTTTCAGCCTGCTGAAGAAAATGCTCGTTCTAGGGCCGGTGAAGAAATTTCAGTCGCTGAAGAAATTGCCAGGGCATCCACTAGTGGTGCGCCTGAAGAAACTGGAGAGATCGGAGCAACTGCATCAGTTGCGCCTGAAGAAAATGAACCAGATTCCTCAGCTCCTCCCGCGCCCACACCAACTCCAATTCTTCCATCTGCTTCTGATGTGAAGAAGACCAAGGCTACAGAGTGAGCTGCAGTGAAGAAAAGGAAGGCATCAACTGCGTCAAACTCTTCGGCTGCGAAGAAAATGAAGCCAATGACCAGCTCACTCGAAAATCCAATTGATGTTGTTCCGATTTCCTCCATGCCATCAAAGGACCTTGTTCCTTTTGGAGAAGACTATGAGATCCCAAGCGGATATGATGAAGAAAATCATTCTGCTGCTTCGTCAGAGCAGATTGATGAAGAAATTGAAGTGGAAGCAATCCCTTCAACCCCAATTATTTCCTCGCCTATGCCTCAGTTCACAGCTGAAGAGGCCGGTGTTGAGGAACTTGAAGAATATGTGGATATTGGAAGCACAACGCCAGTGATGAACGATGACTTTTAGGAAAGTCAGCATCCAAATTCTCCACTCTTCACCCCAATCCAACAGATACCTCAGTCCCCTGCTCCAACTGTTCAAATGGGCTCTGAAGAAACTCATCCCATTTCATCTGTCCATGAAGAAATTCCAGCCACTAGTGCTGAAGAACCTGCTGCTGCTGATCCTCAGGATGCACAAGAAGAGGAACCAGAAATTCCTCAGCCTGAAGAACATGAGCTCGTGATTCCTGAGGTGGTGATGCAACTCACTGACACCCCTCTGCCAAAGCCAAAGAATCCGTTCTCAAGCAAACAGAAGTTCAAGGCTGAAGATTTCTTTGCCGAG
The DNA here is from genome assembly GCF_018294505.1 of Triticum aestivum. Taxonomy (NCBI): domain Eukaryota; kingdom Viridiplantae; phylum Streptophyta; class Magnoliopsida; order Poales; family Poaceae; genus Triticum; species Triticum aestivum. Next base: position 552,634,009 of record NC_057798.1, on the reverse strand, counting down.
CACGTATTCTTCACTGATTATAATCCATATGATTCTGCTCGCATAAGGAAGAAGCGTTTCTGGACTGCCAGCCAAGCCAATTTCTATTCCTCAGTGCTCTTCAACAAAGACAAAGTCTTCGATCATGCACATATTCCTCATGTGGACATGGAGTCTCTGCCCGGCTTTGAGCCAGTCCTCAGTGTTCTTCACGACGCAGGACTTCTGAATTTCTGCACTGATATCTGTGACTGGAATGAAGAACTCATTCTTCAATTCTATGCAACTCTGCACATCACCGGAGACGCTGAAGACGTGAACTCATGGGTATTAGACTGGATGTCTGAAAATACTCACTACAAGGCACCAACAACTGAATTGCTTCGTGCTCTATCACTCAGTCCTCCACTTGATGGTGCTCGTTGTATCTACAACGGACCAGAACTTTCAAATCACTATATGCAAGTGCTGATGAAGCCTTTGAAGCCAAGGCAGGCCCCACGAACCAAATTCCTCGTCAAGGAATTACTCTATGTGCCTCAGACTGTCTATCGAATTCTGACGAAGACAATGAGTCCTATCAAAGGCCACGACTCAAATGATGAAGAAGTCGTTGGCATCATGAAGAATATGCTTTTCAACATCATTCATGGCGTTCCCATCAACTTCCATGATTTCTTCATAAGGACTTTGGCCAATATTGCTATGTCACCATTCGAACTGAAGCCCTATGCTCCTTGGATTATGAGATTCATCAGGGCAAGATCTTCACTGAATTACAAAGCTGACACTCTGAACCACGGTAGCTACTTGCCTCCCATTGAAGTCCTCAAACGGACAGTTTCATCAGCTGATGATAAAGGCAAGGCCGCTGCTGTGATCGATGAAGGCATTCGTCCATTGGATGGTCAATTTCGTAAGGCTGCATCTTACTCTACCAATGACGATTCTGCCACACATGACTCTGCCGCAAATACCTCAGCCAAGCAAAATCCTCAAGCCACAGCACCCAGGGTGATGACTGACCGTGAGTTACTCCTCAGTCTTCATTAGAAGGTTGATCGCAATCACAAATGGGTAAAGCGTCAGTTTGGTGCACTTCTTCACAATATGACCTCAACACACAATGCAGTGAAGAAGAACCAATACTACCTTCATGAAACCTTCAACCGCACCTGGGCTGTCCTCACTCATGTCTATAGCGCTGAAGAACTAAAGACTATGGGTCTCAAGGAAGAATTTGACTGGTCTGCACCTCCTCCGAAGAAATTCAAGAGGGTCAAAATTCCTCCACTGGTGGCCAGCTCTTATTCTTCATCGTGTGACACTGATGAGTATGAAGATTTGGACGACACTGCGGCAGGCCCTGCTACAACAAACAACCCCGACAACGCTGGCTCTCCTCCATCAACTTGAAATTCTTCAGGGGCGTTAGTCCTCAGTTTCAATCCTTTTGGTCATTTGATGACAAAGGGGGAGAAATCTGAGTTAGTCTTCAAGCGGGTCTATATTAAGGGCATTTTTTTAAGTTACAACTCTCGTTCTTCTGAAACTTTTATTTGGATCGAGTTGTAATCTTAAACCCGATGGTGCGCTGATACTTTTGTTGCATTATGCTTTACATGCTTATTCCTCATTAATGACATTGCACGCATGCTGAATCTCATCAGGCACCATATTTCATCATGCATTTCAAATTCTTCATATTATATATCAAATGCGTGTATGAATTACAAGATATAGGGGGAGATCTCCATGATTCAACTCTTCAAATGTGCATTGCCTCAAAAGCAAATTCCTCACTATGCACATCTTCAAGGGGAGTTCTTCTATATCTTGTAATCAAATTCCTCAATATCAGTGTATACACTTCATATGTTTATCCCCGTTGAAAACTTAACCTATGTTGTCAACAATCACCAAAAAGGGGGAGATTGTAAGTGCATCTAGTGCCCCTTAGTGATTTTGGTGTATTGAAGACTTATGGGTTAAGGGACTAATGCGTTTGTGAGTGTACACAGGTCTATAAGTCTATGAGGAGTTTGATATTTACAGAGAAAGTCGACCCCTAAAAATGAAGTTCTTCAACTGAAGACTTTGATATTCTGAAGACTTTCTGAAGACTTTGAAAGTGAAGAAATTGGTGTGACCTTGAAGACTTGGTATTCATTTGTGGAACCTGAAGCGTGAAGACTTTTGTTTTCGTAGTTTCATTTTCTCTTTCTTGAGTCATAGGAAACACCGTACTGTTAAAGGGGGTCGAGGAAATACTAAGGAAAAATTTCCATGTGATGCTCAACTCAAAATCCTACACCTACCAATCCCTTCGAGTGAAGCCTTTGGAAATCTCATACAGTTCAGTCACTTTCTTCAGTGACAGAGACGAAGTTCTTCTGGTCGCTGATGAATTTTTTCTGACTGAGGAGTTAGGAATTCGTCAGTGCGAATTACCTACACAATGAGGAACATGATAGCCCTGAGGAATTTGAGAGTCAAATTTCTGTCCGTTGCTGTGCTGCGCGCCAGCTGTCCCAAAATATCTTATCCACCTAACGGTCATATCATTGAAGGGAATTTATGTCTTATCATGTCGGGCTGCTCCCTAGGCTATAAATAGCCGCCCCCTACAACCACTAGCTGGTTGGCTGCTCCGAGAGAACTTGACACTTGTCATTTGAGAGCAACCCATCCTCCGAGGACTTTGAGTGAAAATCACCGAGTGAGGAAAACCCAAAACCAAACCCCTACAAACCCAAAGTGATTGAGCATCACTGAAGAAATTGATCCTGCGTGGATCCGACGCTTGTTACCTTTGAAGACTGTGCTTCTTCCAGACGGTTAGGCGTCAAGGTCTAGAGCATCCAAGAGGAATTGTGGATCGCCGAGTGACCAAGTCTGTGAAGGTTTGGAAGTCGCCTGAAGACTTACCACGAGTGATTGGACGAGGTCTGTGTGACCTTAGTTCAAGGAGAATACGGTGAGGACTGGGCGTCCTGAGCTGCGTGCTCAGCGACTGGGTGTCCGGGACTGTGTGTCCTCGAGTTTAAATACTCAGCCGCTCCAACCAGACGTACAACTGAGACAACAGTTGGAACTGGTCTACCAAATCATTGTCTTCACCAACCTAACTGGTTCTATTTCCTCAACCCTTTCATTTCCTCATTACTGTGTTGAGTGTTTGTTCATATCTGTGTTTGAAGACTCTGACTGAAGACTTTCTCAATTTCCTCAGTTCAATTTATTCAGTCTGTTTGTCTTCATCTTGTGTTATCCTGTGATTACGCTTTCTGTACTCTGTGCTAGTCTTCATTTCATCATGATGACCATGCTTGTATTCTGTTATGCTTATTTCTGAGTACTTATTCCGCTGCTAATAGTTCTTCGCTAAGGAATTTCCTCATCGGCAAATTCCTCAGTGAAGAATTCATAAAAATCGCCTATTCACCCCCCTCTAGTCGACATAACGCACTTTCAGGGATCAGGAGCACAAATAAACATATGGAATGACCCTTGGATTCCATCAAGTCCTTCAAGGAAAGTAATCACCCCGAGAGGTGCAACAATGCTAACATATGTGGAAGAACTTATTGATCCACATACTGGCAGGTGGGACGAAGTCTTAATCAGAGATGTGTTTTCACCAGTGGACGCTTATAGGATTCTACAGATTCCTTTGAATATTCAGTTGATGGAGGACTTTGTAGCTTGGAATTACACACGACCAGGGACCTTTTCGGTCCGGTCGGCATACCATAGGGAATTTGAATATCAATACGGCCAACGACTTGTTTGTTCAGATGGACAAGGTGTTGGGGAACGTAGTAATTTAAAAAAAATTTCCTACGTACACGCAAGATCATGGTGATGGCATAGCAACGAGAGGGGAGAGTGTTGTCCATGTACCCTCGTAGACCGTAAGCGGAAGCGTTATGACAACGCGGTTGATGTAGTCGTACGTCTTCACGATCCGACCGATCCAAGTACCGAACGTACGGCACCTCCGAGTTCAGCACACGTTCAGCTCGATGACGATCCCCGGGATCCGATCCAGCAAAGCTTCAAGGATGAGTTCCGTCAGCACGACGGTGTGGTGACGATGATGATTCTCTACCGGCGCAGGGCTTCACCTAAACTCCGCGATGATATGACCGAGGTGGAATATGGTGGAGGGGGGCACCACACACGGCTAAGGAACGATCACGAAGATCAACTTGTGTGTTGTGGGGTGCCCCCCTGCCCCCGTATATAAAGGAGCAAGGGGAGGGCCGGCCAAGGAGGAGGAGGCGCGCCCAAGGGGGGAGTCCTACTCCCACCGGGAGTAGGACTCCTCCTTTCCTAGTAGGAGTAGGAGAGAAGGAAGGGGAAGAGAGAAGGGAAGGAAGGAGGGGGTGCGGCCCCTCCCCCTAGTCCAA
>NC_057798.1:552499106-552629280 GCF_018294505.1 Triticum aestivum | reverse complement strand
CCCCTCTCTCTTTCCCGTATGGCCCAATAAGGCCCAATACTTCTCCCCGGCGAATTCCCGTAACTCTCCGGTACTCCGATAAATACCCGAATCACTCGGAACCTTTCCGAACTCTGAATATAGTCGTCCAATATATCGATCTTTACGTCTCGACCATTTCAAGACTCCTCATCATGTCCCCGATCTCATCCGGGACTCCGAACTCCTTCTGTACATCAAAACTCATAAACTCATAATATAACTGTCATCGAAACCTTAAGCGTGCGGACCCTACGGGTTTGAGAACTATGTAGACATGACCTAGAACTATTCTCGGTCAATAACCAATAGCGGGACCTGGATGCCCATATTGGCTCCTACATATTCTACGAAGATCTTTATCGGTCAAACTGCATAATAACATACTTTGTTCCCTTTGTCATCGGTATGTTACTTGCCCGAGATTCGATCGTCGGTATCCAATACCTAGTTCAATCTCGTTACTGGCAAGTCTCTTTACTCGTACGTAATGCATCATTCCGTAACTAACTCATTAGCTACATTGCTTGCAAGGCTTATAGTGATGTGCATTACCGAGAGGGCCCAGAGATACCTCTCCGACAATCGGAGTGACAAACCTAATCTCGAAATACGCCAACCCAACATGTACCTTTGGAGACACCTGTAGTACTCCTTTATAATCACCCAGTTACGTTGTGACGTTTGGTAGCACCCAAAGTGTTCCTCCGGTAAACGGGAGTTGCATAATCTCATAGTTACAGGAACATGTATAAGTCATGAAGAAAGCAATAGCAACATACTAAACGATCAAGTGCTAAGCTAACGGAATGGGTCATGTCAATCACATCATTCTCCTAATGATGTGATCCCGTTAATCAAATGACAACTCTTTGTCTATGGTTAGGAAACATAACCATCTTTGATAAATGAGCTAGTCAAGTAGAGGCATACTAGTGACACTATGTTTGTCTATGTATTCACACATGTATTATGTTTCCGGTTAATACAATTCTAGCATGAATAATAAACATTTATCATGATATAAGGAAATAAATAATAACTTTATTATTGCCTCTAGGGCATATTTCCTTCAGTCTCCCACTTGCACTAGAGTCAATAATCTAGTTCACATCATCATGTGATTTAACACCAATATTCACATCTGTATGTGATTAATACCCATAGTTCACATCGTCATGTGATCAACACCCAAAGGGTTTACTAGAGTCAATAATCTAGTTCACATCGCTATGTGATTAACACCCAAAGAGTACTAAGGTATGATCATGTTTTGCTCGTGAGAGAAGTTTAGTCAACGGGTCTGTCATATTACAGAGTCGTATGTATTTTGCAAATATTCTATGTCTACAATGCTTTGCACGGAGCTACTCTAGCTAATTGCTCCCACTTTCAATATGTATCCAGATTGAGACTTAGAGCCATCTGGATCGGTGTAAAAGCTTGCTTCGATGTAACTCTTTACGACGAACTCTTTTATCACCTCCATAATCGAGAAACATATCCTTATTCTACTAAGGATAATTTTGACCAATGTCCAGTGATCTACTCCTAGATCACTATTGTACTCCCTTGCCAAACCAGGGCAGAGTATACAATAGGTCTGGTCCATAGCATGGCATACTTTTATAGAACCTATGACTGATGCATAGGGAATGACTTTCATTCTCTTTTTATTTTCTGCCGTGGTCGGGTCTTGAGTCTTACTCAATTTCACACCTTTGCAACACAGGCAAGAACTCTTTCTTTGACTGTTCCATTTTGAACTATTTCAAAATCTTGACAAGGTATGTACTTATTGAAAAAACTTATCAAGCGTCTTGATCTATCTCAATAGATCTTGATGCTCAATATGTAAGCAGCTTCACCGAGGTCTTTCATTGAAAAACCTTTTATTCAAGTATCCTTTTATGCTATCCAGAAATTCTATATCATTTCCAATCTACAATATGTCTTGCACATATAATATCAGAAATGCTACAGAGCTCCCACTTACTTTCTTGTAAATACAGGCCTTTCCAAAAGTCTGTATAAAACCATATGCTTTGATCAACTCATCAAAGCGTATATTCCAACTCCGAGATGCTTGCACCAGTCCATTGATGGATCGTTGGAGCTTGCACATTTTGTTAGTACCTCTAGGATTAACAAAACCTACTGGTTGCATCATATACAACTCTTCTTTAATAAATCCATTAAAGAATGTAGTTTTGACATCCATTTGCCAGATTTCATAACATGTGACAATTGCTAACATGATTCGGACAGACTTAAGCATCGCTACAGTTGAGAAAATCTCATTGTAGTCAACACCTTGAACTTGTCAAAAACCTTTTTGTGACAAGTCGAGCTTTGTAGATAGTAACATTACTATCAGTGTCCGTCTTCCTCTTGAAGATCCATTTATTTAACATGGCTTGCTGATCATCGAGCAAGTCAATCAAAGTCCATACTTTGTTCTCATACATGGATCCTATCTCAGATTTCATGGCCTTAAGCCATTTCGCGGAATCTGGGCTCATCATCACTTCCTCATAGTTCGTAGGTTCATCATGGTCTAGTAACATGACTTCTAGAACGGGATTACCGTACCACTTTGGTGCGGATCTTATTCTGGAAGACCTACGAGGTTCGGTAGTAAATTGATCTGAAGCTTCATGATCATCATCATTAACTTCCTCACTAATAGGTGTAGGCATCCCTGGAACTGATTTCTGTGATGAACTACTTTCCAATTTGGGAGAAGGTACAATTACCTTATCAAGTTCTACTTTCCTCCCACTCACTTCTTTCGAGAGAAACTCCTTCTCTAGAAAGGATCCATTTTAGCAACGAATCTTGCTTTCGGATCTGTGATAGAAGGTGTACCCAATAGTTACCTTTGGGTATTCTATGAAGACGCACTTCTCCGATTTGGGTTCGAGCTTATCAGGTGAAAACTTTTTCACATAAGCATCGCAGCCCCAAACTTTAAGAAACGACAACTTTGGTTTCTCGCCAAACCACAGTTCATAAGGCGTCGTCTCAACGGATTTTGATGGTGCCCTATTTAAAGTGAATGCAGCTGTCTCTAATGCACAAACCCAAAACGATAGTGGTAAATCGATAAGAGACATCATAGATCGCACTATATCCAATAAAGTACTGTTATGACGTTCGGACACACCATTAAGCTATGGTGTTCCAGGTGGCATGAGTTTGTGAAACTATTCCACACTATTTTAATTGAAGACCAAACTCGTAACTCAAATATTTGTCTCCGCGATCAAATTGCAGAAACTTTATTTTCTTGTTACAATCATTCTCTACTTCACTCTGAAATTCTTTGAACCTTTCAAATGTTTCAGACTTGTGCTTCATTAAGTAGATATACTCATATCTGCTCAAATCATCTTGTGAAGGTCAAAAAAATAACGATACCCACCACGAGCATCAACACTCATTGGACCGCATACATCGGTATGTATTATTTCCAATAAGTCACTAGCTCGTTCCATTGTTCCGGAGAATGGAGTTTTAGTCATCTTGCTCAAAAGGCACGGTTCGCAAGCGTCAAATGATTCATAACCAAGTGATTCCGAAAATCCAACTTTATGGAGTTTCTTCATGCGCTTTACACCGATATGACCGAAACGGCAGTGCCACAAATAAGTTGCACTATCATTATTAACTTTGCATCTTTTGGCATCAATATTATGAATATGTGTATCACTACGATCGAGATCCAACAAACTATTTTCATTGGGTGTATGACCATTGAAGGTTTTATTCATGTAAACAGAACAACAATTATTCTCTGACTTTAAATGAATAACCGTATTGCAATAAACATGATCAAATCATATTCATGCTCAACGCAAACGCCAAATAACATTTATTTAGGTTTAACACTAATCCCGAAAGTATAGGGAGTGTACGATGATGATCATATCAATCTTGGAACCACTTCCAACACACATCGTCACTTCACCCTCAACTAGTTTCTGTTTATTCTGTAACTCCTGTTTCGAGTTACTAATCTTAGCAACCGAACAAGTATCAAATACTCAGGGGTTACTATAAACACTAGTAAGGTACACATCAATAACCTGTATATCAAATATACCCTTGTTCACTTTGGCATCCTTCTTATCCACCAAATATTCAGGGCATTTCCTGCTTCTAGTGACCATTTCCTTTGTAGTATAATCACTCAGTTTCAGGCTTTGGTCCAGCTTTGGGCTTCTTCGCGGGAGTGACAACTTGCTTGTCTTTCCACTTGAAGTTCCCTTTCTTTCCCTTTGCCCTTCTCTTGAAACTAGCAGTCTTGTCAATCATCAACACTTGATGCTCTCTCTTGATTTCTACCTTCGTCAATTTCAACATCACGAAGAGCTCGGGAATCGTTTTTGTCATCCCTTGCATACTATAGTTCATCACGAAGTTCTAGTAACTTAGTGATGGTGACTAGAGAATTCTGTCAATCACTATCTTATCTGGAAGATTAACTCCCACTTGATTCAAGCGATTGAAGTACCCAGACAATCTGAGCACATGCTCACTAGTTGAGCGATTCTCCTCCATCTTTTAGCTATAGAACTTGTTGGAGACTTCATATCTCTCAACTCGGGTATTTGCTTGAAATATTAACTTCAACTCCTGGAACATCTCATATGGTCCATGATGTTCAAAACGTTTTTTGAGTCCCGATTCTAAGCCATAAAGCATGATGCACAAAACTATCAAGTAGTCATCATATTGAGCTAGCCAAACGTTCATAACGTCTGCATCTGCTCCTGCAATAGGTCTGTCACCGCGGTGCATTAGGGACATAATTCTTCTGTGCAACAATGAGGATAAACCTCAAATCACGGATCCAATCCGTATCATTGCTACTAACATCTTTCAATACAATTTTCTCTAGGAACATATTAAAATAAACATATGAAAGCAACAACGCAAGCTATTGATCTATAACATAATTTGCAAAATACTACCAGGACTAAGTTCATGATAAATTTAAGTTCAATTAATCACATTACTTAAGAACTCCCACTTAGATAGACATCTCTCTAGTCATCTAAGTGATTACGTGATCCAAATCAACTAAACCATGTCCGATCATCACGTGAGATGGAGTAGTTTCAATGGTGAACATCACTATGTTGATTATATCTACTATATGATTCACGTTCGACCTTTCGGTCTCCGTGTTCCGAGGCCATATCTGTATATGCTAGGCTCGTCAAGTTTAACCTGAGTATTCCGTGTGTGCAACTGTTTTGCACCCGTTGTATTTGAACGTAGAGCCTATCACACCCGATCATCACGTGGTGTCTCAGCACGAAGAACTTTCGCAACGGTGCATACTCAGGGAGAACACTTCTTGATAATTAGTGAGAGATCATCTTAAAATGCTACCGTCAATCAAAGCAAGATAAGATGCATAAAGGATAAACATCACATGCAATCAATATAAGTGATATGATATGGCCATCATCATCTTGTGCTTGTGATCTCTATCTTCGAAGCACCGTCGTGATCACCATCGTCACCGGCGTGACACCTTGATCTCCATTGTAGCATCGTTGTCGCTACGCCATCTATTGCTTCTACGACTATCGCTACCGCTTAGTGATAAAGTAAAGCAATTACAGGGCATTTGCATTTCATACAATAAAGCGACAATCATATGGCTCCTGCCAGTTGCCGATAACTTCGGTTACAAAACATGATCATCTCATACAATAAAATATAGCATCACGTCTTGACCATATCACATCACAACATGCCCTGCAAAAACAAGTTAGACGTCCTCTACTTTGTTGTTGCAAATTTTATGTGGCTGCTATGGGCTTAGCAAGAACCGTTCTTACCTACTCATCAAAACAACAATGATAGTTCGTCAAGTTAGTGCTGTTTTAACCTTCGCAAGGACCGGGCGTAGCCACACTTGATTCAGCTAAAGTGAGAGAGACAGACACCCGCCAGCCACCTTTAAGCACAAGTGCTCGTAACGGTGAAACCAGTCTCGCGTAAGCGTACGCGTAATGTCGGTCCGGGCCGCTTCATCTCACAATCCCGCCGAACCTAAGTATGACATGCTGGTAAGCAGTATGACTTGTATCGCCCACAACTCACTTGTGTTCTACTCGTGCATATAACATCAACGCATAAAACCTAGGCTCGGATGCCACTGTTGGGGAACGTAGTAATTTCAAAAAAAATTCCTACGTACACGCAAGATCATGGTGATGGCATAGCAACGAGAGGGGAGAGTGTTGTCCACGTACCCTCGTAGACCGTAAGCGGAAGCGTTATGACAACGCGGTTGATGTAGTCGTACGTCTTCACAATCCGACCGATCCAAATACCGAACGTATGGCACCTCCGAGTTCAGCACACGTTCAGCTCGATGACGATCCCCGGGCTCCGATCCAGCAAAGCTTCGGGGATGAGTTCCGTCAGCACGACGGCGTGGTGACGATGATGATGCTCTACCGGCGCAGGGCTTCACCTAAACTCCGCGACGATATGACCGAGGTGGAATATGGTGGAGGGGGGCACCGCACACGGCTAAGGAACGATCACGAAGATCTACTTGTGTGTTGTGGGGTGCCCCCCTGCCCCCGTATATAAAGGAGCAAGGGGAGGGCCGGCCAAGGAGGAGGAGGCGCGCCCAAGGGGGGAGTCCTACTCCCACCGGGAGTAGGACTCCATCCTTTCCTAGTAGGAGTAGGAGAGAAGGAAGGGGAAGAGAGAAGGGAAGGAAGGAGGGGGGTGCGGCCCTCTCCCCCTAGTCCAATTCCGGACTAGGCCTTGGGGGGCACGCGGCCTGCCCTAGGCAGCCCCTCTCTCTTTCCCGTATGGCCTAATAAGGCCCAATACTTCTCCCCGGCGAATTCCCGTAACTCTCCGGTACTCCGATAAATACCCGAATCACTCGGAACCTTTTCGAACTCCGAATATAGTCGTCCAATATATCGATCTTTACGTCTCGACCATTTTCGAGACTCCTCATCATGTCCCGATCTCATCCGGGACTCCGAACTCCTTCTGTACATCAAAACTCATAAACTCATAATATAACTGTCATCGAAACCTTAAGCGTGCGGACCCTACGGGTTCGAGAACTATGTAGACATGACCTAGAACTATTCTCGGTCAATAACCAATAGCGGGACCTGGATGCCCATATTGGCTCCTACATATTCTACGAAGATCTTTATCGGTCAAACCGCATAAAAACATACTTTGTTCCCTTTGTCATCGGTATGTTACTTGCCCGAGATTCGATCGTCGGTATCCAATACCTAGTTCAATCTCGTTACCGGCAAGTCTCTTTACTCGTACGTAATGCATCATTCCGTAACTAACTCATTAGCTACATTGCTTGCAAGGCTTATAGTGATGTGCATTACCGAGAGGGCCCAGAGATACCTCTCCGACAATCAGAGTGACAAAACCTAATCTCGAAATACGCCAACCCAACATGTACCTTTGGAGACACCTGTAGTACTCCTTTATAATCACCCAGTTACGTTGTGACGTTTGGTAGTACCCAAAGTGTTCCTCCGGTAAACGGGAGTTGCATAATCTCATAGTTACAGGAACATGTATAAGTCATGAAGAAAGCAATAGCAATATACTAAACGATCAAGTGCTATGCTAACGGAATGGGTCATGTCAATCACATCATTCTCCTAATGATGTGATCCCGTTAATCAAATGACAACTCTTTTGTCCATGGTTAGGAAACATAACCATCTTTGATAAACGAGCTAGTCAAGTAGAGGCATACTAGTGACACTATGTTTGTCTATGTATTCACACATGTATTATGTTTTCGGTTAATACAATTATAACATGAATAATAAACATTTATCATGATATAAGGAAATAAATAATAACTTTATTATTGCCTCTAGGGCATATTTCCTTCACAAGGGAACACACAAATTAATACAATCTGGAAGGAGGTATGGAAACTTAAACTCCCAGGGAAGATCAAACATTTTGTGTGGAAGGCTCTCAATGGATCACTACCCTGTCTTGGGATATTAGCAAATAGACACATACCACTTGTTCCCCAATGTCCGTTCTGTGCAGTGGGGATTGAGGACATTCAACATATTTTGTTCACTTGCAAGAGGGCGAAGGAGGTGTGGTCAGAATTGAAGCTACGAAACATTATCGCAGAAGCAACTGAGCAGGATAGGTCGGGTTCAATCACTGTAGAAATCTTGTGCCGCAATAACTCTATTACAGAGGGGCTACCGACGGCAGAGCTCATAGCAGTGGCCGCTTGGTTTCTTTGGTGGCAGCGTCGGCAACATGTCAAGGGGGAGGCGATCAAGACCCCTGATAGGGCTGCTGTTTCTATAAGAGTCTTAGCCACCAACTTCTTTCGAGCCTACACAACTAAGCAGCCAGTGAGAAGCTATGAACGCATGTGGAAACGACCAACTATGGACGTGGTAAAAATTAATGTTGATGCCGCCTTTAAGCCTGAAACCTTGTCAGGTGCAACGGGAGCTATTGCTCGTGACGGGCGAGGAAAATTTATTGCGGTGGCAACATGGTATATACCTCAAGTCGGCAGTGCTGACTCAGTGGAAATGACAGCAATCAGGAATGGGCTATACTTAGCTGGGAAAATTGGATGCAACAAAGTGTTGGTGGAGTCGGATAATAGCTTTGTGGTGGAACTAGTGCAAAATCCAGATGCATATGTGGGGCGTGACATTGCTACTGTACTAGAATGCAAGCAATTATCTTTGGACTTTGCGTCTGTGGAGTATTCTCACTGCCTACGTGAAGCAAATATGGTGGCTCATGAGTTAGCACAATGTTCTTTTAGAGAATATTCTTCTATGTTTTGGGATTCTGTCATCCCTGACTTTATTTCTCACTCTTATGTAAACGATCTCGCTATTATTTGAGGAATAAAGTCAATTATGTTTCAAAAAAAAACATATTCAAGTTCCTCACCATGTCAAAAATATTTACGTTAGATAGTCAACAAAATCATGCAGAAATCAGCTTTAATCATGACATTTATGCATAGGTAAGTCACGTCTAATCAGCACTCAAGCAGAACTTTCAACAGCCGTTAAATATCTTAGGCATTTCATGCGTGAAACCAACAACCACAGCCGTGAAAACGTGCCACATGGCACACCTACTTCTTTCTCTTGTGAAAAGTTAAGAGCCCAAATCATCAATGACATGAACACATGTCTTACAATTAACAGCCATCCAGGATCTGTCAAAGCACGTGAAAGGTTTGACGAGTAAATCATGCTCACGCGCGCATCATCCTCGGCCCAACCAAAATCATGTTTGCCGCAGTGCGCGACCGCACCACCCACGGCGACTCACGCGCTGAACAATTCTCACATCACACTCTCATCTTCTTGGTTCGCCACCGGCGACCAAACGACGATGAATTCTTCACAGCGTGAAGCCGTAAACTCGACCCACCACCACCACTCCTATATATCTGGATGTTTGCACGTTCATAGAGATGCACACTAGACGATCGACTACGATCCAGCGTCCGCCATTTTCCAACGGCCAACACTAACTAAGCAGCAGCACCAGGCTTAATTAAAACCAGTAATCTAGCGCCGCTACTAGCTACTATGGCCGCCACGTCCCTGGCTTTCGTGGCGCGCCGCGGCGAGCCGGAGCTGGTCGCGCCGGCCGGGCCGACGCCGCATGAGCTCAAGCGGCTCTCGGACCTCGACGACCAGGAGAGCCTGCGGTTCTACCGCTCAGTCATCTACTTCTACCGGGGCCACCCATCGCGGGCGCGCGCCGACCCGGCCAGGGTCATACGTCAGGGCCTGGCCGCGGCGCTCGTGCACTACTACCCCATCGCCGGGCGGCTCCGCGAGCTGCCCGGTAGGAAGCTCGCGGTGGACTGCACCGGCGAGGGGGTGTCGTTCGTCGAGGCCGACGCGGACGTCGCGTTGGACGAGTTCGGCGACACGCTGTGCCCGCCGGTCCCTTGCGCCGGCCAGCTCCTGTGCTTGCCGGAGAGCAACTCCGCCGTCGTTGTCGATCGTCCACTGCTCTACGTTCAAGTAAGTCATGGACTCATGGGTGCATCCAAGATTATTTTTTCCTGGACGAACTAGGCCAGGGTTGAAGAATTGATGGTGCATCCTTAATTTGTACTACGTGTACGTGAGACTGACATGCACCATGCATGATGGCATGAAGGTGACGAGGTTGAGGTGCGGAGGCTTCGTGTTCGGCATCCAGGTGTGCCATAACCTGGTGGACGCGCCGGGCGTCACGCAGTTCCTGCAGGCCGTCGGTGAGCTGGCGAGCGGCATGGAGGCGCCAAGCGTGCGGCCGGTGTGGGCAAGGGAGCTGCTCGACGCGCGCGACCCACCGTGCCCCAACTACCAACACCCCGAGTACGAGCTCGCGGCCGACGCGGCCAACGACAGGCTCCGTCCGGGCGGCGAGCTCGTGCACCGGGCATTCCTCTTCGGCCCCGAGGAGTTGTCCTCGCTGAGGGACCAGCTACCGCCGCGGATGAGGTCGCGGTGCTCCCGGTTCCTGCTCCTGTCGGCGTTCGCGTGGCGCTGCCGGACCGCGGCGCTCGGGTACGAGCCCGGCGACGAGGTGCGGTTCATGTTCGTGGTGAACGCCCGCGGGAAGCGCGGCTGCCCGCTCCCCGAGGGGTTCTACGGGAACGCGCTCACCTTCGGCGTGGCGCGGACGACGGCCGGCGAGCTCTGCTCGGGACCGCTGGGCCGCGCCGTGGAGCTGATCGTGGCTGCCAAGGCGCGGGTCGCGCCCGACGACTACGCGCAGTCGGTGGCCGACGCGCTGGTGCTGCGCGGGCGGCCGCGGTTCACGACGGCGTGGACGTATCTTGTGACGGATCTGACTAAGTCGAACCTGCACGAGGTGGACCTCGGGTGGGGCCTTCCGGTGTACGGCGGGCCGGCCACGACGACGCTGGCCACGTTCCACATTCCTGCGGCGGCCCAGCGGAATTGGGCCGCGCGCTAAAATCCGGGTTTTCTGGACGCGGGACAGCTCCAGCAGAATCTGTAGAACAGTGCGCGCGCAAAAATGGGTTGGGTGCGCGCTGAAAAACGCTACTCCCTCCTTTCATCTATATAGGGCCTAATGCGTATTTCAAGATCGTCTTTGACTATTGACAAAATTAATACTACATGAGATGCACAAGTGAAAATTATCGAAATAGCTACCTTCCAGTCAGTTGATTTTTTAGTTTTGCGGCAGTCGAATTTTGGGCCGTTGGATTGTGCTTTGAGATGCGTGTTTTATTTTTTCTGTTTTGACTGCATTCTGTTTTCGTTGGGCCGGCTAGCGTCGACTTACCCGTGCTTTGGGTCAGTCGATCTGGGGTGCGGGCTGGCTCGTGTGGCATGGGGCGCGACCTGGCTCGTCTGGCGTGCTTTGCCCGTTAAGAAGCCCGACCCGTTATCGGGGAACGCCGACCGTCGCCGATGTCCTCGTCTTATTCTCTCCCCTCCTCTGTGTTGTCAGTCACTTGCCCCCTTCTCTCCTTCAGTCTCGCTCTTCTGCTCTTCCCCTTTCCGAGCTAGGGTTCGTGCTTTTTAGCTTCCTAGTTTCGCTTTGACCGTTTCATTACCTTGTGTTTTTTGTTATCCTTTTGCTAGATCTGCTCACCTGGGTGTTTCGTTGTGTGGATATCTGTGGTGTTTACAGGAGTTTGCAATCTGGGGTTTGTGTTTGTTTCAGGATTTGATCTTGGTGCATCTGATCATCTGCTTGTAGTTTCTTGCTAGATCCGGTCCTTGTGTGACGCCCCCGATTCAATCGTACACTAATCATGCACGCAAACGTGTACGATCAAGATCAGGGACTCACGGAAAGATGTCACAACACAACTCTAAAACATAAATAAGTCATACAAGCATCATAATACAAGCCAGGGGCTTCAAGGGCTCGAATACAAGTGCTCGATCATAGATGAGTCAGCGGAAGCAACAATATCTGAGTACAGACATAAGTTAAACAAGTTTGCCTTAAGAAGGCTAGCACAAACTGGGATACAAATCGAAAGAGGCGCAGGCCTCCTGCCTGGGATCCTCCTAACTACTCCTGGTCGTCGTCAGCGGGCTGCACGTAGTAGTAGGCACCTCCGGTGTAGTAGGGGTCTTCGTCGACGGTGGCGTCTGGCTCCTGGACTCCAGCATCTGGTTGCGACAACCAGAAAGAAAGGAAAGGGGGAAAAAGGGGGGAGAAAGCAACCGTGAGTACTCATCCAAAGTACTCGCAAGCAAGGAACTACACTACATATGCATGGGTATATGTGTAAGGAGGCCATATCAGTGGACTGAACTGCAGAATGCTAGAATAAGAGGGGGATAGCTAATCCTGTCGAAGACTAGCTTCTAGCAGCCTCCGTCTTGCAGCATGTAGAAGAGAGTAGACTGAAGTCCTCCAAGTAGCATCTCCAAGTAGCATCTCCAGTAGCATCGCATAGCATAATCCTACCCGGCGATCCTCCCCTCGTCGCCCTGTGGAAAAGCGATCACCGGGTTGTCTGTGGAACTTGAAAGGGTGTGTTTTATTAAGTATCCGGTTCTAGTTGTCATAAGGTCAAGGTACAACTCCAAGTCGTCCTGTTACCGAAGATCACGGCTCTTCGAATAGATTAACTTCCCTGCAGGGGTGCACCACATAACCCAACACGCTCCATCCCATTTGGCCGGACACACTTTCCTGGGTCATGCCCGGCCTCGGAAGATCAACACGTCGCAGCCCCACCTAGGCACAACAGAGAGGTCAGCACGCCGGTCTAAACCTAAGGCACAGGGGTCTGGGCCCATCGCCCTGAGCACACCTGCACGTTGCATGGGCGGCCGGAAGCAGACCTAGCCTAGTGGCGTTCCAGTCCAATCCGGCGCGCGCCGCTCAGTCGCTGACGTCACGAAGTGCTTCGGCTGATACCACGACGCCGGGATACCCATAACTACTCCCGCATAGATGGTTAGTGCGTATAGACCAAATGGCCAGACTCAGATCAAATACCAAGATCTCGTTAAGCGTGTTAAGTATCCGCGAACGCCGACCAAGGCCCGGCCCACCTCTCTCCTAGGCGGTCTCAACCTGCCCTGTCGCTCCGCCACAAAGTAACAGTTGGGGGCCGTCGAGAACCCAGGCCCACCTCTACCGGGATGGAGCCACCTGTCCTTTCAGCCCCCTCATCAGAATCACTTGCGGGTACTCCTCGAGCTGACCCGACTTTAGTCACCATCTGTATAGTATGAATGTATGTATAGTATATACCCGTGATCACCTCCCGAGTGATCACGGCCCAATAGTATAGCAAGGCAGACTGACAAGGATGTAGGGCCAATGATGATAAACTAGCATCCTATACTAAGTATTTAGGATTGCAAGTAAGGTATCAACAGATGTAGCAACAATGTCAGGCTATGCATCAGAATAGGATTAACGGAAAGCAGTAACATGCTACACTACTCTAATGCAAGCAGTATAGAGAAGAATAGGCGATATCTGGTGATCAAGGGGGGGGGGCTTGCCTGGTTGCTCTGGCAAGAGAGAGGGGTCGTCAACTCCGTAGTCGAACTGGGGCATCAGCATCGTCACGGGGTCTACCGAAGAGAAGAGGGGGGAGAAACAATAAATACATAGCAAGCAAGTGCATAACAGGATAACAGGCAGAGCTAGACGTGTTCTAACGCGGTATGAGGCGATACCGGTGAGGGGGGGGGGAACATCCGGGAAAGTATCCCCGGTGTTCCGTGTTTTCGGACAGATGAACCGGAGGTGGAAAGTTGCATGTTCGATATTCTAGGGGTGTGTGGCGGACGAACGGACCACGTATTCAGATTCGTCTCGTCGTTCTGAGCAACTTTCATGTACAAAGTTTTTTCATCTGAGCTACGGTTTATTTTATATTAATTTTAAAAGATTTAAATCATTTTTAAGATTTACTTAATTATTTTAAAACAACATTATCCAGAACAGTGTTTGCTGATGTCATCATGACGTCAGCAGTCAACAGAGGTGTTGACTGGTCAACTGACGTGTGGGTCCCGCATGTCATTGACTGCTAATTAACCTAATAGATTAATTAACTAAACTAGGTGATTAGGTTAATCTAATCAGGATTAATTAAGTTAATTAATTCTTTATTTAATTAACTAATTAATATTTTATTTATTTATTTATATTTTTTTTATTAAATCCTTTTTTTTGTTCTCAGGGGCGTGGGCCCCGTTTTTCATTGGCCCAGAGGCCATAGCGGGCACGGGCGCTAACAGGCACAGCCCGAACGGGCGCTAGCCCGCGGGGGCGCACCCGACCAGGCAACAAGGGGCGGCTGGTGGGCACGGGCGCCAGCACGCCGGCGTTGAGCTCCGGCGGCTGCGACCGGGCGGAGCATGGGGAGGGCCGCGGCTGCCGACATGCAGCAGGGCGGCCAGAGGCGGACGACGTGAGCGCGAGGCCGCGACGAGAGGGGCGGAGGCTCCTCGGTACGACACAGGGCGAGCGGGTTGGAGCAACGCGTGCGGGCGCGGCGAACTGGTGCGGAGGCTCGCACCCGACGCCATGAGAGGCGAGGGTGAGCGCGCCTGGGGGCCTCGGTGGTCGCGAGCGGAGGCGGCCGGGGACGTGCCGGCCACGGCAGACAGGGTGCGCGGGAGCAACGGCCGTCAGGGCGGTGCGTGTGGTGAGCGCGGACGGGGCGAGGAGCAACGGGTCGGCGCGGCGACGGGCGCGACCGAGCGGCCGAGCGCGCGCACTGGGCGGCCAGGACGCGTGGGGGGGGGGGTGCACGACGACGGAGCGAGCGTAGGGAGCAGAGGGGAGTGGAGAGGGGCGAGGCCTCACAGGGGGTTCGTGGGGGCCGGGACAGTGGGCTCGGGGAAGGTTGGGGAGGACGACGGGGACGAGCGGCGGAGAAGAGCAGTCCGGCGAGGAGGGTCCGGCGACGGGGAGGTCGAGGCAGAGGTGCTCCTGGCGTGGGGGGCGGCGAGCTCCGGGCGGCGTCGTGTGGCGGCGGGGTGGCGTCGAGCCCGATCCGATCTGGATCGGGGGGGGGGGGGAGGGCGCGTCGTGGGGGGGGAGTGGGTGGTGGCCGGTTAGGGTTTGGGGGAGGGAGTGGATAAGGAGGGGGTAGTGGGCCGGCCGGCTGGGCCAAGTGGGCGAATGGGCCGGCCCGCTGGGTCTGCTGGCCCCCCGGGGGGGGGGGTCTTTCTCTCTCCTTTTCTTCTAGTTTTAGGGTTTAGTTTTTCTGTCTTGTTTTTATTTATTTTCTTTTCTGCTTTAAGTCACTTTAAATTATTTAGACATTTTATAAAAATGTGTTTGCTGCACCATAATTATCCTTGTAATATTTGGCAACCACCGAACATTTTTATTTCAATTTTTGAAAACTTTTATTATCGACAATAATTTAAATTCGAATTTGACGCGGTTGAACTAACGGACATTTAGCAAAAGTAATCGGGATGATAGGGCATCACTAGCAGAGGATCACTGTAGCTTAATTACCCGGGCGTCACAATTCTCCTCCACTACAAGAAATCTCGTCCCGAGATTTAAGAGGGGGACTAAGGGGGAAGGTCTGGTGACGAAATCCTAACGAATCTTCTCAGTCTTGGTTGCTCTTCTTGAAGAGGTCGATCCATTACATTGACATCTTCATTTCTCTGCTTCAGGTCATCATGGTGATGTCGCCCTTTTCTCGGGAACTCCAACGTACTTACGAATAGGTAAGGGGCAGCTCGGCTACGACAGAATGCTTATGAGGGAAACAATCTGGGGGTTAACCCATGAAGGAGCATAAGATTATCTCTCGAGTCGAACATCTAGAATACATCAAGAGTAAGGTACGAAGGTACAATAACAGGTTCCAAGTGGATAGATAGTTGCTCGAAGTCTGAACCAGAGTGAGAAAGTGGTTCAGGGCAGTGAGAGTAAGTATTGCGTCTGATACCATAATAGAGCACTAGGAAGGTGGCTCATGAATTACACACGAAACCAAGAGTAAGGGATAACTTTGTCAACAAGGTGTACAGGAGAGTCAGGTTTCGATCCTGGGACCTGTGGGTTATGGGCCCACCATGTGGGTTAAAAGTAGGAAGGGTGCCGACATATTGCACGGTCATGGTAGCAAGGCTTGGCAGAGGATAGCCTGTCAGTTATGTTGGCAACAACGTTGGTACCAAGGGCGAGGGACGAAGAGAACCATTTTCCTGCTTGTTGAACGAGGCGGACCAATAGGCAAAGTTCTCATCCATCGGGGGTTACCAGGATGTCGTCAACAATAGTAACAGGGTCACTCTGACATAGTTGTAAACCGAGGTGTTTTCCTAAGCAAGAGAATATTACTGCTTAGATCATATAGATCACAAGAAACGTTAGCCCAACAAATGGAAAGAAAAATATGATTATCAGATTAAACAGAACAATGGAAAGGAAAATGTGTTTAAACACATATGACATTACCCATACAACGGTGTTTGGATAATTGAGCAAGAAACATTTAGCATTGGGCTTCAAATGTTCTTGTTTTAAAACGGAGTACCGTAGACATGCTTCGAGATAGCATTCACATGGTCTTCAAGCAAAGGTCGTACTTTGGATACACGAAGGATTCATCAAGAACAACTTGTAGAATAAGTCGTACAGTTTCCTCATGGAAGAATGGATAACATTGCTAAAGGGAACTATAACAATAGGGCCTCCGGCCGGGTGTGCTACCATGTCATGTAAAGACCAATGTTATAACTCTTGGAAATATTTCCCAATCATCATATCTGACCGAGATTCAGATCTGATTGGTGCCAGGATGCCTCGGACTCAGGATGCCTGAGAAGAAAAGGTGCAACACAAATTGACGAGATGTCATTGTAAGATTCTCGGGAAATGAACTACGGAAGCGAGTACCAAAACAAGAGTTCATCATTTAACCAAGGAGAGGACGAGGAGGCGGCTGATGGACTCAGCGACAAGTCCTCAAGATTTCCAAAAGGATGGATTTCCACAACTATGTGAATAAGGAGATAACATTTGTCAGATCAGATGACATAATGAGGTATGCTCGAGGAAAACATGCACAATTAAACAATGGTTGAAAGGTGCACCCGAAATATGGGGTTAGGTAGCATGATCAATGTTAAAATGGTGATTCCATAACCAATAGTCTAAGACTGAACTATCGACCATTAACTTCAAAGCAATAGGGTTGCTAGAAGTTTTGAATTCACACATCATAGCTCAATTGTCGGTATTCCAGTTAAAAAAAACAAAACGGGGTCCAAGGAATGAACGGAGATGGCGAGAAGTATTATTATATCAAGAATTTTTTAAGAGGTGGTGAAATTCCCACGACATTCTTGACATAAAAGTTGGTAATATTACAAGGTAAAGAAGAACAATGCTGGGTAGCAAGGAACTCAAGGTATAACACAAATCAACGAGGGGAAAGGAAGGTATTTGTCATCATGAGTTCGGATGATATCCTAGAAGAGCTCAGAACGGTCATGATGATCACGACACATTTGTCGAGAGATTTCACGAAGATGTAATCAACCAGCAACGACATCAAGTCAAAGGAATGAGGTAGCGGAAGGTTATTGGAACCATGGGTAGGACACAAACTTGAAATCAAGCTTGTTGTTCAAGGCGAACTGTTATGACGAGGAAGATCGACGTAAGCTTAGCTCATGATCGAAAATTTTGTGCTCCGGGAAGAAGGACCAGGTAGCACAGTTAGAAGTTTGCACGATAATGATATAGCCGATAAGTCTACGAATGACTTGAAGGATTATTAAACTCGTAAGCAACCAGAATTACTTAGATTTATTGAATCGGAGTGCGGAATCGATTCACTTATCGGTGTTCTCGGTTGACGACAACCCAGAACCCAGGAAATTTGGAATCGGTGAGAGATAACAGTTGATGAAGAACCCATAA
This sequence comes from Triticum aestivum, assembly GCF_018294505.1. NCBI lineage: Eukaryota > Viridiplantae > Streptophyta > Magnoliopsida > Poales > Poaceae > Triticum > Triticum aestivum. Next base: position 552,611,316 of record NC_057798.1, on the reverse strand, counting down.
GAAGTTATGTAGTTCCCTGACATTCTCGCGGTACCAGAGGGTATACTCAAGGGTAGAGCGGGATAGAGGTTGGACAAGTGAAATCATTTGCAGAAGGCAAGCACTTAAACTTGTCCAAGAAATGGGAAAGAAGAACAATATGGTCGAAACCACGGTCGCAAAAGACCAAGCATAGATAAGAGAAGAAGTTATAACAAGGGGATTATTATTACTACGAGAAGCTTCCATGAGAAGTTCCACCTCGGGTCCATGGGCATGAACACAAAGTTCAAGGTCGACTCCCACTTCTCCAAAGCATAACCTTACATTCACTTCTCGTTTCGATAATGGCATTAGTTGTTGAAAGTTTTACCTGGTGCAATACCAGATAAGTATGACTCGTGAAATCTTTCGGGTTCACACCGATGAGGGAAGGCGTTGGTTCAATCCCATCGGGGGCTTCTTACGAACATATACCATAAGCTTCAAGAGTAAATATCACCAGCTCAAAAGTAGAGCATGGTTGACAAAAGGAAAGGATACAATTTAACAAAGGCATTATGTATCGGAGAAGGACTCACAAGATGATTAATTATTAAGGACACTGTCGGATATAATAATCCAACAGTGGATATGGCGATCCACAGTGGAGCTGAGGTGAGTATCGATACCCAATCAGAGGAAGAAAGAATGCAAATGCAATAGATTATGGATCCATCTGAATAATCCAAAGCTTAGATGCAAAGGAATTATGATTTCCAAAACAAAGGATCAGAAGCAGACATTCTGATCAAGGATGGATCAATTGAATATACCAGAGGCACAATTCAACGACAGATAGTTTGGTCGAGAACCAGCTCATGTTCAAAATGACGTCTGAGCCGAAAAGATAATCCTAGGACTCGACTGATGATTGCGAACATTCACAACGTATTGAATCAACGGACTCAAAAATGATGGTGACAAAGGATGCCAATATGATTACTATACTTATGGGATTAATCATAATGAAAGCAAGCAAGAAATTCCAGAGCAATAGGTTACTGAGGATTTTTGGAATATCGAATGGTATTTCGAAGACTTTTGTGTAACACATGAACAACTAGGGGATGAGCGGATACTCGATAAGTGCGAGAATCAACCGTAGGGGTATTCAGGTGACAAAGAACAACAAGGCAGTAAGCTCAAAGGATTATCGAAACAACGACGAGTTTTTCGGGGTATCTTGTAATAGCAAGACCAACTGGGGACGAAGGTAGGAATAACAACTGCAAGTAGTTATCCATAAGGGTTTACGGTGGAAGGGGAATTGCAATCGTGATGAACACAAGTTCTCGAGTTAACAGCGGAGAGTATCTTCAGGGTCTTCTGGTGCAGCCGACGATCATCAGTAATAAGGGGCTCTCCGGGTGAAAGTGATAACGAGATCCTAATGTTAGATTTAGCAAAGTTCATTTAACCCGAATAGAAGAGAGATTAGAGTCCCAGAGTAAGATCGAGGAGTAAAAGATCCTAATACCACCCAATGGCGACGTGGGCCCATGGGCCACACAGCCAAGTTAGTAAAAGTTTTGTAAAGTCTAGACTCGACTTCGGCCAAGGAGTGTGGAAGGGGAATTCCTACAGGCAGTCGGCTCTGATACCAACTTGTGACGCCCCCGATTCAATCGTACACTAATCATGCACGCAAACGTGTACGATCAAGATCAGGGACTCACGGGAAGATATCACAACACAACTCTAAAACATAAATAAGTCATACAAGCATCATAATACAAGCCAGGGGCCTCGAGGGCTCGAATACAAGTGCTCGATCATAGACGAGTCAGCGGAAGCAACAATATCTGAGTACAGACATAAGTTAAACAAGTTTGCCTTAAGAAGGCTAGCACAAACTGGGATACAAATCGAAAGAGGCGCAGGCCTCCTGCCTGGGATCCTCCTAACTACTCCTGGTCGTCGTCAGCGGGCTGCACGTAGTAGTAGGCACCTCCGGTGTAGTAGGGGTCGTCGTCGACGGTGGCGCCTGGCTCCTGGACTCCAGCATCTGGTTGCGACAACCAGAAAGAAAGGAAAGGGGGGAAAATGGGGGAGAAAGCAACCGTGAGTACTCATCCAAAGTACTCGCAAGCAAGGAACTACACTACATATGCATGGGTATATGTGTAAGGAGGCCATATCAGTGGACTGAACTGCAGAATGCTAGAATAAGAGGGGGATAGCTAATCCTATCGAAGACTACGCTTCTAGCAGCCTCCGTCTTGCAGCATGTAGAAGAGAGTAGATTGAAGTAGCATCTCCAGTAGCATCGCATAGCATAATCCTACCCGGCGATCCTCCCCTCGTCGCCCTGTGGAAAAGCGATCACCGGGTTGTCTGTGGAACTTGGAAGGGTGTGTTTTATTAAGTATCCGGTTCTAGTTGTCATAAGGTCAAGGTACAACTCCAAGTCGTCCTGTTACCGAAGATCACGGCTATTCGAATAGATTAACTTCCCTGCAGGGGTGCACCACATAACCCAACACGATCGATCCCATTTGGCCGGACACACTTTCCTGGGTCATGCCCGGCCTCGGAAGATCAACACGTCGCAGCCCCACCTAGGCACAACAGAGAGGTCAGCACGCCGGTCTAAACCTAAGGCACAGGGGTCTGGGCCCATCGCCCTGAGCACACCTGCACGTTGCATGGGCGGCCGGAAGCAGACCTAGCCTATTGGCGTTCCAGTCCAATCCGGCGCGCGCCGCTCAGTCGCTGACGTCACGAAGTGCTTCGGCAGATACCACGACGCCGGGATACCCATAACTACTCCCGCATAGATGGTTAGTGCGTATAGACCAAATGGCCAGACTCAGATCAAATACCAAGATCTCGTTAAGCGTGTTAAGTATCCGCGAACGCCAACCAAGGCCCGGCCCACCTCTCTCCTAGGCGGTCTCAACCTGCCCTGTCGCTCCGCCACAAAGTAACAGTTGGGGGCCGTCGAGAACCCAGGCCCACCTCTACCGGGATGGAGCCACCTGTCCTTTCAGCCCCCTCATCAGAATCACTTGCAGGTACTCCTCAAGCTGACCCGACTTTAGTCACCATCTGTATAGTATGAATGTATGTATAGTATATACCCGTGATCACCTCCCGAGTGATCACGGCCCAATAGTATAGCAAGGCAGACTGCCAAGGATGTTGGGCCAATGATGATAAACTAGCATCCTATACTAAGTATTTAGGATTGTAGGTAAGGTATCAACAGATGTAGCAACAATGTCAGGCTATGCATCAGAATAGGATTAACGAAAAGCAGTAACATGCTACAATACTCTAATGCAAGCAGTATAGAGAAGAATAAGCGATATCTGGTGATCAAGGGGGGGGGGGCTTGCCTGGTTGCTCTGGCAAGAGAGAGGGGTCGTCAACTCCGTAGTCGAACTGGGGCATCAGCATCGTCACGGGGTCTACCGAAGAGAAGAGGGGGGAGAAACAGTAAATACATAGCAAGCAAGTGCATAACAGGATAACAGGCAGAGCTAGACGTGTTCTAACGCGGTATGAGGTGATACCGGTGGGGGGGGGGAACATCCGGGAAAGTATCCCCGGTGTTCCGTGTTTTCGGACAGATGAACCGGAGGGGGAAAGTTGCATGTTCGATATGCTAGGGGTGTGTGGCGGACGAACGGTCCACGTATTCGGATTCGTCTCGTCGTTCTGAGCAACTTTCATGTACAAAGTTTTTTCATCTGAGCTACGATTTATTTTATATTAATTTTAAAAGATTTAAATCATTTTTAAGATTTACTTAATTATTTTAAAACAACATTATCCAGAATAGTGTTTGCTGATGTCATCATGACGTCAGCAGTCAACAGAGGTGTTGACTGGTCAACTGACGTGTGGGTCCCGCATGTCATTGACTGCTAATTAACCTAACAGATTAATTAACTAAACTAGGTGATTAGGTTAACCTAATCAGGATTAATTAAGTTAATTAATTCTTTATTTAATTAACTAATTAATATTTTATTATATATATATATATATATATATATTAAATCCTTTTTTTGTTCTCAGGGGCGTGGGCCCCGTTTGTCATTGGCCCAGAGGCCCTAGCAGGCACGGGCGCTAACGGGCACAGCCCGAACGGGCGCTAGCCCGCGGGGGCGCACCCGACCAGGCAACAAGGGGCGGCTGGTGGGCGCGGGCGCCAGCACGCCGGCGTTGAGCTCCGGCGGCTGCGACCGGGCGGAGCATGGGGAGGGCCGCGGCTGCCGACATGCAGCAGGGCGGCCAGAGGCGGACGACGTGAGCGCGAGGCCGCGACAAGAGGGGCGGAGGCTCCTCGGTATGACACAGGGCGAGCGGGGAGGAGCAACGCGTGCGGGCGCGGCGAACTGGTGCGGAGGCTCGCACCCGACGCCATGAGAGGCGAGGGTGAGCGCGCCTGGGGGCCTCGGTGGTCGCGAGCGGAGGCGGTCGGGGACGTGCCGGCCACGGCAGACAGGGTGCGCGGGAGCAACGGCCGTCAGGGCGGTGCGTGTGGTGAGCGCGGACGGGGCGAGGAGCAACGGGTCGGCGCGGCGACGGGCGCGACCGAGCGGCCGAGCGCGCGCACTGGGCGGCCAGGACGCGTGGGGGGGGGGGGTTGCGCGACGATGGAGCGAGCGTAGGGAGCAGAGGGGAGTGGAGAGGGGCGGGGCCTCACAGGGGGTTCGTGGGGTCCGGGACAGTGGGCTCGGGGAAGGTTGGGGAGGACGACGGGGACGAGCGGCGGAGAGGAGCAGTCCGGCGAGGAGGGTCCGGCGACGGGGAGGTCGAGGCGGAGGTGCTCCTGGCGTGGGGGGCGGCGAGCTCCGGGCGGCGTCGTGTGGCGGCGGTGTGGCGTCGAGCGGCGTCGAGCCCGATCCGATCTGGATCGGGGGGGGGAGGGCGCGTCATGGGGGGGGAGTGGGTGGTGGCCGGTTAGGGTTTGGGGGAGGGAGTGGATAAGGAGGGGGTAGTGGGCCGGCCGGCTGGGCCAAGTGGGCGAATGGGCCGGCCCGCTGGGTCTGCTGGCCCAGGGGGGTCTTTCTCTCTCCTTTTCTTCTAGTTTTAGGGTTTAGTTTTTCTGTCTTGCTTTTATTTATTTTCTTTTCTGCTTTAAGTCACTTTAAATTATTTAGACATTTTATAAAAATGTGTTTGCTGCACCATAATTACCCTTGTAATATTTGGCAACCACCGAACATTTTTGTTTCAATTTCTGAAAACTTTTATTATCGACAATAATTTTAAATTCGAATTTGACGCGGTTGAACTAACGGACATTTAGCAAAAGTAATCGGGATGACAGGGCATCACTAGCAGAGGATCACTGCAGCTTAATTACCCGGGCATCACACCTTATGCTTCATCTGCTTGTAGATGTGTGTTTGATTTGTTGTTTTATTGCTAGATCTGATTACTAATTAGTGATTCTCTTTGTTTGTCTCTGTTTTCTTTTGCATGTTTATGGTTTGCTGACGGATTGCCATCGGTGCATCTCATCCTTTTTAGGTAATGGATGTCTTTTAGTTGAATCTTTTATTTGTTTGGTTGTAATGCATGCAGTATGTGTAGGCTTTGTAGGTGCGCAGTGATTTGCTTCTAGGGATTGGTTTTAGGTTCAGGATTACTAGGGTTTGAAGTGGGTATTTCAGTATGTCTTGTATGTCCTTTAAAAATTCAATCTTTTTATGTATATCTGTTGTTATTAGTGTGAAAAACAATTTGTGTGTATGTGTTTACTGAGGCATTGCTTTTATTTTGATTAATTTATGTGCATGCCTATGATTTCCCTCACATTTGTTGTCATGGTTCTTGATTCACCAGGATTGTACTTCCTTTAGATTCACTCCGTATCATGAATTTTTGATTCACTCTGTGACATGGTGCAGACCTTGTGTGTTAGTACATTTTCCTTATCTGCAACGGTCGATTTTTTCCTTTTTGAAAGCAAAGGCACCAAACCATTCTATTTTCTTCTTGTATTGGAGCACTGCATGACAGTTCCTCTCTGGCTGGAGCAACTTTAGTTAGTGAATATGTACATGATTTTTTGCTTCTTAGCACTGTGAGTAGTAATGTTGGCATTGGCAACACACACATTTGACTGAACCTTTTTGTGCTTGATGAATCTGGTTATTCTTTGAGTGAGTTACCTAAAAAATTGAGATTGAATGGTGCAGTAGAGCTCGCCCTAGCGAGGGAACGGAAGCCTTGCAAATTTAGGTTCCTAGCCAGAAAGCCTTGCAAATTTAGGTTTATTATACAATGAAGCATTCTGTAGTTTATTCTACATTAATTTTTAATAACAATCTTTGAATTCTTTTTCAACTCATGTAGGGTTGCCATACTCTTTGTATATATGAGTATATCTTGCTTTTGTAAAATGCATGCAAGTTTTGTTTGATGTAGATGCAAATTTTTCATTTTTGTACTATGAGGTGTTGTGATGTTAATATAGGTTGTGAATGCAGTATGGTACTTTTCATGTTCATATAGGTTGATTTCTTTTTTGATGATATTGTTGTAAATATGTTTTCATAAATGGTTTAGGAGCTGGAGCATGTTTAGTTTGTATATGCAAGTTTAGTTAGGTACTTTTAAGCCCCTGTTTGTATTTAGGACAGGGGCTTAAGCTCGTGTTAGTATATAAGACAATACTAACTCAGCCCCTGTTTATCTCTTCAGCCTCTATTTGTATTTAGTTTGTATCCTACAAAAGGATGTATATGCAAGTTTAGTTAGGTACTCTGTATTTCATATAGGTTGAAATCTCTTCATGTAGTTAAGAATGTATCGTGCTTTTGTAAGATGTGTGCAAGTTTAGTTTGGTGCAGATGCAACTTTAGTTAGGAACTATGTAATTCTAGTAAGTGGAAATGTATTTTGTGCTTTTGTAATAGGTGTGCAAGTTTAGTTTCGTGTACATGCAATTTTAGTTTGGCACTATGTAATTCTAGTAATCTGTCATCCTTTTTGTAGGTATGAAATGTATCTTTGCTGTTGTTAATTATGCACAAGTTTAGTTTGTAAATGCAATTTTATAATTTAAGTTTCCAGTTTTTTTATAATAGTGAATTCAGTGTTATATTTCTGTAATTCAATAAGATCAATATCACTAAGATTAATATAATTTTTTGCTTTTGTGAAATGAGTCCAACTTAAGTATCATGAGTATGCAACTTTTTTTTTGTGAATTGATATTGATGAATCCAAGCTATTATACTTTCTTCTGCGAATTGAGTTAGGTAGTTTGTATTTCATTTAGGTTGAAATCTCTTCATGTAGTTAAGAATGTATCTTGCTCTTGTAAGATGTGTGCATGTTTAGTTTGGTGTAGATGCAACTTTAGTTAGGTACTGTATAATTCTAGTAGGTTGAAATGTTTTCATGTAGATTTGAATGTATCTTTTGCTGTTGTAAAATGTTTGCAAGTTTAGTTATGTGTAGATGCAAATTTTTTAAATCTTTGTACTGTGATAGTATTTATATTTGTGAGCTATTTTGTGCATTTTAGTTTAGGTAATCTGGTATCTTTTTGTAGGTATGAAATGTATCTTGCTGTTGCCAATCATGCACAAGTTTAGTTTGATGTATATGCAATTTTATACTTTAAATTTGTAGTATTTGGTTTTTTAGGTACTAGATTTTATAGTTGATTTTTTGATGAAACCCATGATAGTACTTTTATGATGGTGAATTGATATTGATGAATCCTAGCTGTTATAGTTTCTATTTGCGAATCGAATTAGGTACTCGGTAATTCATATAGGTTGAAACCTATTCATTTAGTTAAGAATGTATCTTGTTCTTGTAAAAGGTGTGCAAGTTTAGTTTGGTGTAGATGCAAGTTTAGTTAGGTACTATGTAATTCTAGTAGGTTTAAATGTTTTTATGTAGATAAGAATGTATCTTTTGCAGCTGTGAAAGGTGTGCAAGCTTAGTTATGTGTAGATGTAAATTTCTAAAACTTTGTACTGTGATAGTATGTAACACCCCAGATGTAACATGTCCCAATTTGGCAATATATCAACTTGACTTCATCCATTTCTTGTGGGTCTTATCATGTTTGGCCTCACCTTGTTTGGTTATGTGGTTTGCTCTTTTCATTTGTCATGCTCTCCTTACCATATTGCATTTGTGCTTCTTGTCATCATCATACAGTGCATTTTCATCTCATGCCATCTCATGTTGCATTTTGTCATTCATGTGGTTGCCATGAGCATCTTAGGCATGACCTTGTCCCCCCTTTTCAACCTTTGCACCATCACTTCTCCTTCCTCCCCTTTTCCTTCCTTCTTTTATCAAGTGCTAATTTTCCTTTCTCTAATAATGTTCATCTTCTTCCTATAAATCTTGCTCCATGCCCTAAGCCTCTCTGCCAAATATCTCCTTACTTGAAGTTGTTTTGGTCAGGTTCAAAAATGACACAAGTTTGCATTATATTCAAACTTGTCTTATTTTTCTACCTTTAAAAATGCCCAATGCAATTTATTCAAATAGTGAAGAATTCCAGGAGTTTGAGAATATTTTCTTTATACTCTAACTCCTCTTCTTTTTCCATGTGCTTTTCTTTTTCTATTTCTGTTTGAATAAATGAAAAAAAGGAGAGTTTCAGCGCAGCAGCCCCCCTGGGCCTCCCGTAGCCCAGCCAGCTAGCCGCAGCCGCCAGCCCTACCAGCGCAGCAGCTAGCCGTGGCCATCCAGCCCAGCAGCCCCCTGTTTCCCTCTTTCTCCCTCGCCGGGCCCGCTTGTCAGCGACCCATGGCCTCACGCCTACCTGCTCCGTGCTGCCTCCGTCTCTGTTTCTGAGAGAGAGCGCACGTGCCCGCGCTGTGAGCTTCACGGACGTCGAGGCAGCGCCATCTCATCCCCTCCTTTTTAAGCCCCCGCGCCCTCCTAGGGTTTCCCTTTCCCCTCTCCCTCGCCGCCGCCACGATAAGTCCTCGCTCGTGCCCCATAGTCGTCGCCCGCTTCATGGCCGAGGCGAGTTGGAGCTCGTCCCCGGCGTAGGATCCGCCAGCAGCGCCCCGCCTCCCTCCAAACGCTCCGGTGATCGTCATCGTCTTCTTCCTGCTGTGAACCAAGGCAGAAGACGCGAAGTCCGGCTACGTCCCCTTCATCCTCTTCCTCCCCTGCTTCGCGGACAGCAAACGCGCCAAGATTCAGAGCTCCACCGCGTCGCCGGCAGCTCGTCTCCATCGACTACTCCGTGTCCTTGGGTGAGCTGGGTAACGCAGCTCCCTCTCCCATCCTTTCCCTGGCATTTAGGCAACCGTAGGGTGCGTCCGATCCGTGTCTTTCCCGCGCTCGCAGTGCTGCGGCGTTTCTGAATTTGTGGTGCAGTGCGGTGCAACCGTAGCTTGTTTTGCGTGTCCCCGCTCCGGTTCCCCCTCGTCGTGCTCCCATAGCGCGCTTGCGCACTCGTTTACGCCTTCGCGCGCACCCTGCAAGCCTCCCGCAGCTCCGGCGAGTCCCTCTGCCGCTCGCCGCGGACGCCATGGCCCCGAGTCGAGCAACTGCTCGAGCTCGAGCGCCCCTGCTTTCCCGCGTAGATGCGCGCGTCCTTTTTCCCTTTCCGCACGGCCGCCGGATGCCCTGTGCCCACTGGTTGCCGCCGTTGCCCTCGCCGGCGCCGTCGTCCACTCTGTTTGCAACAGAGTTGCGCGACCTGGTGCCTATCTAAAAGGGGCCGAAGCCCTTCCCCTATCAGTAGCGCCCGCCTAGCCCAGTGGTTGCAGTAGCAGAGCCACACCGGGGAGACCCGGGTTCGATCCCCCGCGGCTGCATATTATCCCCCCTTTTTATCCATTTCTTGCACTGTGCGTATGACAGGGTGGCCCCACCTGTCATACTCTCTTAGCCTGTCTGTTTTTTTATTTTATTTTTTATTTTATTATTTTTAAGTGTTTTATTGCTGTTCCAGCGAATATACCATTTCTGGCATTTAGTACCTTTCCATTTCGGGCAAGTCCTTTTCTGGACGTTTCCAAATATGGAAAGTGCTATTTCTGTCAATTACCATTTAGGGCAGGTTGTATCTTTGTGCATTTGTGATGATTTTTCTACAGCAACCCTAACATATTATATATGTTTTTGGGGTAGAAAAATCCCACCAATCCATTGGTCGCATTAGTTTCTGCATTTGAGCAAGTTCATAATCATGCCATCTCGCTTCATGTTGTTGTTTTGTCTCTTATGTGCTTGTTCATGCAAATATGCTAGTTGTTTGTTTTGCACATGAGTAGCTTCATTTTCATGTCTACTTCATGCTAGTACTTGTTCCATGCCATGACATGCCTGGTAATGAGTTGATCAAGCCTGTAGAGATGCCATGATGAATCTGTTTTGCTATGTCTAGTAATTCCACTAAGTCTGTAGAACTGTTATCTCTTGCAATATTGCCATGCTATTTTAGTCATGCTCTAGTGGTTTTTAGGTTGAGCTCAGTGTTCATGTTTCGTAGGGCATCTCCTGTACATCACCGTTATGCATCTTGTTCATATGTTTGGGTGCTATAGCTTGTTCATACTTTGCATCCAAGTGGCCATGTCGCTGTTTGCATCATATCTTGTCTTGCTTGTCTTTTGCAAACCGTGTACCCGAATCCGGTGATCCTTATATCGATTTCATCCGAAATCATCTCATCTTTCCAGCGGCATACTTGGTTTGCCAAGTTGATGCCTTGTTCATCATCTTTCCTTCCGAAGCATGCATACGCTTTGCATATCACCTCTCGCATATCATGACATGTATTGCATCATGTTGCTTGTGCATTGCACCGTGATTTATTGTGGTTCCTTTGCTTGTGTTCTTGCTTTGGGTAGAGCCGGGAGACGAGTACGTGCACGAGGAACCTGTTGAGTACGCTAACGAGGATCCAGCCTTCGACAACTCTGAGAACCTTGTAGGCAAGATGATCATACCTTCGATATCACTTCTATCTTTGCTTGCTAGTACTCGCTCTTTCGCTATGTTAGCCCTGCCTGCCTTTGTTTACCATGCCTACCTATTGCCATGTCAACCCTCTAACCAACCTGTCCTAGCAACCGTTGTTTGGCTATGTCACCGCTTTTGCTCAGCCCCTCTTATAGCGTTGTTAGTTGCAGGTGAAGATGAAGTTTGTTCCTGGTCGGAACACGGATACTTTGGGATATCACAATATCTCCTGTTTAAATTAATGCACCTTATATACTTGGTAAAGGGTGGAAGGCTCGGCCTTATGCCTGGTGACTTGTTCCCACTCTTGCCGCCCTAGTTTCCGTGATACCGGTGTTATGTTCCTTGAGTTTGCGTTCCTTACACGGTTGGGTGATTTATGGGACCCCCTTAACAGTTCGCTTTGAATAAAACTCCTCCAACAAGGCCCAAACTTAGTTTTACCATTTGCCACCTAAGCCCTTTCCCTTGGGTTTTCGCGAGCCCAAGGGTCATCTTTATTTTAACCCCCCCCGGGCCAGTGCTCCTTCGAGTGTTGGTCCGAAATGAGCTGCCCGCGGGCCACCTCGGGGAAACTTGAGGGCTGGTTTTACTCGTAGCTAGTCTCATCCGGTGTTGCCCTGAGAACAAGATATGTGCAGCTCCTATCGGGATTTGTCGGCGCATCGGGTGGCTTTGCTGGTCTTGTTTTACCATTGTCGAAATGTTTTGCGAACCGGGATTCCGAGACTGATCGGGTCTTCCCGGGAGAAGGTCTATTCCTTCGTTGACCGTGAGAGCTTGTGATGGGCTGAGTTGGGACACCCCTGCAGGGTATATAATCTTTCGAAAGCCGTGCCCGCGGTTATGAGGCAGATGGAATTGTAATCCGTTGTAGAATTGACACTGACCTCTTAAAATGCATCACTGAGTGTGTAGCCGTGATGGTCTCTTCTCGGCGGAGTCCGGGAAGTGAACACGGTTTGTGTTATGCTTGACGTAAGTAGTTTCAGGATCACTTCTTGATCACTTTTAGCTTCTCGACCGACGCGTTGCTTCTCTTCTCGCTCTCATTTGCGTATGTTAGCCACCATATATGCTTAGTGCTTGCCGCAGCTCCTCCATATTACACCTTTCCTGCCTATGAGCTTAAATAGTCTTGATCTCGCGGGTGTGAGATTGCTGAGTCCTCGTGACTCACAGATTCTACCAAAACAGATGCAGGTGCCGAGGATACTGGCGCAGATGGCGCAACTGAGCTGAAGTGGGAATTTGATGAGGCCCTTGGTCGTTACTATGTATCGTTTCCAGATGATCAGTAGTGGGGCCCAGTCGGGACGATCGGGGATCTAGCATTTGGGGTTGTCTTCTTTTCATTTGAACTTGACCGTAGCCGGTCTATGAGTGTAGTTGAATGATGTATGATCTTAATTTATGTATTGTGTGAAGTGGCGATTGTAAGCCAACTCTCTTTATCCCAGTCTTGTTCATTACATGGGATTGTGTGAAGATGACCCTTCTTGCGACAAAACTACTATGCGGTTATGCCTCTAAGTCGTGCTTCGACACGTGGGAGATATAGCCGCATCGTGGGTGTTACAAGTTGGTAATCAGAGCCATCCCCGACTTAGGAGCCCCCTGCTTGATTGTTTGCTGGCGATGTTGAGTCTAGAACAAAAATGTTTTGAGTCTTAGGATTATATATATCGGAGAGTAGGATTCTTTTTACTCCTCAGTCCCTTCGTCACTCTGGTGAGGTCTCCTGACGTAGATGTTTTGACTATCCTCTTCTCAAATTTTCACTAAAATTTTTTTTAGGGTCACGCAGGTATCTTGGAATCATTCCGATAGTTTTGTGACGAGAACATTGTTCTTCGTGCCTCCTGACATTTAGGGGTTGTGGAAGTGTCCCGGGGAGTAGAGCTCCGAGGTGTTGTCGTCACAATTTTATCGTTGCAGTTCTGGAATACCTGAGTTTTGCCGACATCGAAAATCTCTTTTATGCAGTTGTTGGTGAGATAACCCCGATAACCCAGTACTGGGGCGAGCTCGGGAGTATTGCCATAACTCGTATAACGGATGCTTTTTGAAGGTTGAGGTACACGATTTCCGAAGGTTTCTTGGTTATGTGTTGACGGATGGATACAGCTGGATGTAGGGATTGTTAGTTTGGGTGAGATATTGTGCTTCCCCTGTATCCCCAACACCAGATTGCATAACCAGAAAGTTTCGGGAGTTTATAGGTGGGATTCAAGTAGCTCTAGCATTTCTTCCCGCAGATATTTGGTTTGTGATTGGGTAATCCTTACCACGTATTTGTTCCAGTCGTACCTTGTTTATTTCATTCATCAATCTCTATTCAAGTGGCTTCTCACCTTAATGGACGTGTGATGTTTACTTTGGAATTCATTCGTTCATCTTTGTTCGAATGTTTATTGTGAAGACTATATGTTGCAATTTCTATCCGATTGATTCAACTTGTCTATCTGTCTATCAAGATGCTAACGGATGTCACCCTCTTCAGGATGGCTCCGCCAACGCGTCAGAATCCGGGTCGCAATGATGGGAGTCAGGCGAACCCTCCACCTCCACCTCCGCCTCCGGAGGCATGGCAAGCTTTGATGGCAGCCTCTAACACCCATGCTCAGATGATGATCCAGCTCATGCAAGAGCGCAACCAAGGCCAAGGCAACCAAGGGAATCAAGGTCAAGGGCAGTTCAATCATCAGCCTCAGTTTCCAACCCTCAACCAATTCCTTGCAAATCAGCCGAAGTCTTTCAGCTATTGTGTCGAGGCCACCGACGCCGATGATTGGCTCGTGGATATCAACAAGCATTTTGAATGCAGCAATGTCAGGCCTGAGGACTATGTCAAGTTCTCTTCTTTTCAGCTCAAGGATCAGGCAGTTGATTGGTTCCAGCAATACAAGGATTCCAGAGGTGGTCGAGTGATTACTTGGACTGATTTCTGTCGGGACTTCAAAGCTCACCATATTCCTACCAGTGTTGTTGAGAGCAAGCGTGTGGAGTTCCGCAATCTCAAGCAAGGCAACATGTCAGTGTACGAATACAACAAGCAGTTCCAGAAACTTGCTCGCTTTGCTAAGCAGGATGTTCCAGATGAGAAAAGTATGATCTATCAGTTTAGAGGTGGCCTTAGAGAGGATCTGCAGTTAGCTCTCGTTCTTATTGAGCCTACTCAGTTTGATCAATTCTACAATATGGCACTCAAGCAAGAAGGTGCTCAGCTCAAGTGTGAGGCTTCTAGGAAGAGAATCAAAGATGCAGTGCAATCTTCTTCTTCCTCACAAGTGGCAGCTAAGCAGCAGAAGTTCTACCTGCCTCCTCCTCCGTTTCGTCAGCCTTACCAACAGAAGAACTCAGGTGGTCATGGATCTTCCCACCCACCCAACCCAAGCTATCAGAACAAGTCTCAGCCTCAAGCTTCAAAGTCAAGTGCTCCTTATCATCGTCCGCTCTAGAAGTGACTTGCAACAAGTGCCAGCAGAAAGGTCACTACGCGAACAAATGCTTGAATCAAAGGCGCCTTCCTCCTCCCCTCCTGTGAGATCTTCAAGCAATGCAGTGGTCAAGCATAATTCCAAGCATGCAAAGGTGAACATGTTGAATGCAGCTCAGGCAGAAGATTCTTCAGATGTGATCATCGGTAATCTTCCTGTTAATGATATTCCTGCAAAAGTCTTATTTGATACTGGTGCATCACATTCTTTCATGTCATATCCTTTTGCATCGAAGCACAATTTTGACACAGAGGAGTTACCTAGTGCTATGCAAGTTATTTCTCCAGCTAAGCGTTTGAGCTTTAGCATGATGGTTCCAAATGTCGGTATCAAGATGGGCGACTATAAATTTCTGTCTTCTCCAGTTGTTCTTGGCGATTCTGATATTGATCTAATTCTTGGGATGGACTGGCTTTCTAAGCACAAGGCTCAGCTTGATTGTGCTGCCAGGCAAATTCAATTGACACACCCTTCTGAGGACGTTATCATCTATGCTGCTCGTGATGAAACCATTCGGTTGTTTTCTCTCAATGAGAAGGGCGAATTGGATGCTATTTCTCAAATTCCAGTCATTTGTGAGTACCAAGATGTCTTTCCAAAAGAGCTTCCGGGTATGCCTCCTCATCGGCTAGTCGAGTTCGTATTGATCTTGAGCCTGGAACTGAACCCGTTTGCAAGCGTCCTTACAAGCTTGGACCCAAGGAGCTGAAGGAATTGAAGAAGCAGCTCGATGAACAAGAGTGTCTGGGTTTGATCAGACCGAGTTCTTCCCCATGGGGTTGTGGAGTTCTTTTTGTACAGAAGAAGGATGGCACGGACCGACTTTGTGTCGATTACCGTCCATTGAACAAGAAGACAATCAAGAACAAGTATCCACTTCCCAACATCAATGAGCTTTTCGAGCAACTCAAAGGGGCTAAAGTCTTTTCCAAGCTTGACCTTCGTATGGGTTATCATCAGATTCGCATTCGTGAACAAGACATCCCCAAGACAACATTCAGAACAAGCTATGGTTCTTATGAATATACTGTCATGTCTTTCGGCCTTGTCAATGCTCCTCCAACATTCTCTCGCATGATGAACTTTATCTTCAACCCCTACACCAATGAATATGTTCTGGTGTATCTCGATGATATTTTGGCTTCTCCAAGAATAAGCAGGATCATGCCAAACATTTGCGATTGGTGCTTGACAAGCTCAGAGAGCATCAATTCTATGCGAAGTTTTCCAAATGTGAGTTATGGCTTGATGAAGTTTTTTATCTTGGTCACATCATCTCCGCCAAGGGAATTGCTGTTAATCCCGCAAAGGTTTCTGCAGTTCTGAATTGGGAACCTCCTCAGAATGTCAAACAGCTCCGCAGTTTTCTCGGTCTTGCAAGCTATTGCCGAAGATTCGTTGAGACTTCTCTAAGATTGCAAAGCCTCTTTCCAACCTCCTCCAGAAGCATGTCAAGTATGTCTGGACGCCTGAGTGCGACGTCGCTTTCAACACCCTCAAAGAGAAGCTAGTCACAGCTCCTGTCTTGACTCCTCCTGATGAATCCAAACCATTCGAAGTATTCTCTGATGCTTCCCTTCAAGGTCTCGGTGCTGTGTTGATGCAAGAGAATAAAGTTGTGGCCTATACCTCTCGTCAGTTGAAGCCCAACGAAAAGAACTACCCCACTCACAATCTCGAGTTGGCGGCAGTTATCCATGCATTGATAACATGGAGACATCTCTTATTGGGAAGGCAAGTGGACATTTTCACCGATCACAAGAGCCTCAAGTATATCTTCACTCAACCCAACCTTAACCTCAGGCAAACTCGATGGGTCAAAATGATTCAGGAGTACAATCCGAGTATCGAATATACTCCTGGCAAGGCGAATGTGATTGCAGATGCTTTGAGCAGAAAGGCTTATTGCAACAGTCTAATTCTCAAGCCGTTTCAACCGGATCTTTGTGAGGCTTTCGCAAGCTGAGTCTTCAACTTGTTCCTCAAGGCTTTCTTGCCAACCTCATAGTCTCTCCTACTTTGGAAGATCAAATTAGTGAGGCACAACTCCTGGATACCATGGTGAAGAAGGTGAAACGTGGTATTGACAAGGGCATTCCCAAATACAAGTGCTATCGCTTGGAGGACAAAGATACTCTTTTCTTCGAGGATCAAATTGTGGTTCCAAAAGGCGATTTGAGAAAAGTCATCATGAATGAGGCACACAATTCCCTCCTATACATTCATCCTGGAAGTACAAAGATGTACCATGACCTCAAGCGGTCATATTGGTGGACTCGAATGAAGCGAGAGATTGCTCAATTCGTGAATGAATGTGATGTCTGCAGAAGAGTGAAAGCAGAACACCAACGACCAGCTGGTCTCCTTCAACCTCTTGCTATTCCGAAATGGAAGTTTGACCATATCGAGATGGACTTCGTGACTGGTTTTCCCAAGTCCAAGCGTGGAAATGATGCTATCTTAGTTGTCATTGACAAGCTTACCAAAGTGGCTCATTTTCTTCCTATCAAAGAATCTATCACAGCAGCTCAGTTGGCAGAGCTATACACCTCCAGAATTGTCTCCTTGCACGGCATTCCACAATTGATATCTTCAGATCATGGAAGCATCTTCACTTCTAAGTTCTGGGACTCCTTTCAGACGGCCATGGGTACCAACATTCGTTTCAGCACAGCTTTCCATCCTCAAACAAGTGGCCAAGTCGAGCGAGTCAATCAAATCCTTGAAGATATGCTCAGGGCTTGTGTCATCTCTTTCGGTATGAAGTGGGAAGATTGTCTTCCATATGCCGAGTTTTCCTACAACAACAGTTTCCAAGCGAGTTCGGGCAAGGCCCCATTCGAAATTCTCTATGGCAGAAAGTGCCGTACTCCTCTCAACTGGTCTGAGACAGGTGAACACCAACTTCTTGGCAACGACTTGATCACAGAAGCCGAAGAAATGTGCAAAGTCATTCGTGAGAATCTCAAAGCCGCGCAATCGCGACAGAAGAGTTACTATGATAGCAAGCACCGTGACTTCGCTTTTGAAATCGAAGACCATGTCTACCTCCGCGTCTCTCCAATGAAAGGCACTCGTCGCTTCGGTATCAAAGGGAAGCTTGCCCCTAGATACGTGGGTCCTTTCAAGATCCTTGGCAAAAGAGGCGATCTCGCCTATCAACTTGAGCTTCCATCCAACTTTGCAAACGTGCACGATGTGTTTCACGTGTCACAGCTTCGCAAGTGCTTCAAGACTCCCGAGTGCACTATCAACTTCGAGGAAATAGACCTCCAAGAAGATCTATCTTATCATGAGCACCCCGTTGCTATTCTTGAAGAAACCGAGCGCAAGACTCGCAACAAGTCAATCAAATTCCTGAAAGTGAAGTGGTCACACCATTCCGACCGAGAAGCCACCTGGGAGCGCGAGGATCACCTCCGTTCCGAATATCCGGAGTTCTTTCAGTCCTAGATCTCGGGACGAGATCCTCTTGTAGTGGAGGAGAGTTGTAACACCCCAGATGTAACATGTCCCAATTTGGCAATATATCAACTTGACTTCATCCATTTCTTGTGGGTCTTATCATGTTTGGCCTCACCTTGTTTGGTTATGTGGTTTGTTCTTTTCATTTGTCATGCTCTCCTTACCATATTGCATTTGTGCTTCTTGTCATCATCATATAGTGCATCTCATGCCATCTCATGTTGCATTTTGTCATTCATGTGGTTGCCATGAGCATCTTAGGCATGACCTTGTCCCCCCTTTCCTTTCACCATCACTTCCTCCTCCTTTCCTTCCTTCTTTTATCAAGTGCTAATTTTCCTTTCTCTAATAATGTTCATCTTCTTCCTATAAATCTTGCTCCATGCCCTAAGCCTCTCTGCCAAATATCTCCTTACTTGAAGTTGTTTTGGTCAGGTTCAAAAATGACACAAGTTTGCATTATATTCAAACTTGTCTTATTTTTCTACCTCTAAAAATGCCCAATGCAATTTATTCAAATAGTGAAGAATTCCAGGAGTTTGAGAATATTTTCTTTATACTCTAACTCCTCTTCTTTTTCCCTGTGCTTTTCTTTTTCTATTTCTGTTTGAATAAATGAAAAAAAGGAGAGTTTCAGCGCAGCAGCCCCCCTGGGCCTCCCGTAGCCTAGCCAGCTAGCCGCAGCCGCCAGCCCTACCAGCGTAGCAGCTAGCCGCGGCCATCCAGCCCAGCAGCCCCCTGTTTCCCTCTTTCTCCCTCGCCGGGCCCGCTTGTCAGCGACCCACGGCCTCACGCCTACCTGCTCTGTGCTGCCTCCGTCTCTGTTTCTGAGAGAGAGCGCACGCGCCCGCGCCGTGAGCTTCATGGACGTCGAGGCAGCACCGTCTCATCCCCTCCTTTTTAAGCCCCCGCGCCCTCCTACGGTTTCCCTTTCCCCTCTCTCTCGCCGCCACCACGGTAAGTCCTCGCTCGTGCCCCATAGCCGTCGCCTGCTTCATGGCCGAGGCGAGCTGGAGCTCGTCCCCGGTGTAGGATCCGCCAGCAGCGCCCCGCCTCCCTCCAAACGCTTCGGTGATCGTCATCGTCTTCTTCCTGCTGTGAACCAAGGCAGAAGACGCCAAGTGCGGCTACATCCCCGTCGTCCTCTTCCTCCCCTGCTCCGCGGACAGCAAACGCGCCAAGATTCAGAGCTCCACCTCGTCGCGGGCAGCTCGTCTCCGTCGACTACTCCGTGTCCTTGGGTGAGCTGGGTAACACAGCTCCCTCTCCCATCCTTTCCCTGGCATTTAGGCAACCGTAGGGCGCGTCCGATCCGTGTCTTTCCCGCGCTCGCAGTGCTCCGGCGTTTCTGAATTTGTGGTGCAATGCGGTGCAACCGTAGCGTGTTTTGCGTGTCCCCGCTCCGGTTCCCCCTCATCGTGCTCCCGTAGCGCGCTCGCGCACTCGTTTACGCCTTCGCGCGCACCCTGCAAGCCTCCCGCAGCTCCGGCGAGTCCCTCTGCCGCTCGCCGCAGACGCCATGGCCCCGAGTCGAGCAACTGCTCGAGCTCGAGCGCCCCTGCTTTCCCGCGTAGATGCGCGCGTCCTTTTTCCCTTTCCGCACGGCCGCCGGATGCCCTGTGCCCACTGGTTGCCGCCGTTGCCCTCGCCGGCGCCGTCGTCCACTCTGTTTGCAACAGAGTTGCGCGACCTGGTGCCTATCTAAAAGGGGCCGAAGCCCTTCCCCTATTAGTAGCGCCCGCCTAGCCCAGTGGTTGCAGTAGCAGAGCCACACCGGGGAGACCCGGGTTCGATCCCCCGCAGCTGCATATTATCCCCCCCTTTTTATCCATTTCTTGCACTGTGCGTATGACAGGGTGGCCCCACCTGTCATACTCTCTTAGCCTGTCTGTTTTTTTATTTTTTATTTATTTTATTATTTTTAAGTGTTTTATTGCTGTTCCAGCGAATATACCATTTCTGGCATTTAGTACCTTTCCATTTCGGGCAAGTCCTTTTCTGGACGTTTCCAAATATGGAAAGTGCCATTTCTGTCAATTACCATTTAGGGCAGGTTGTATCTTTGTGCATTTGTGATGATTTTTCTACAGCAACCCTAACATATTATATATGTTTTTGGGGTAGAAAAATCCCACCAATCCATTGGTGGCATTAGTTTCTGCATTTGAGCAAGTTCATAATCATGCCATCTCACTTCATGTTGTTGTTTCGTCTCTTATGTGCTTGTTCATGCAAATATGCTAGCTGTTTGTTTTGCACATGAGTAGCTTCATTTTCATGTCTACTTCATGCTAGTACTTGTTCCATGCCATGACATGCCTGGTAATGAGTTGATCAAGCCTGTAGAGATGCCATGATGAATCTGTTTTGCCATGTCTAGTAATTCCACTAAGTCTGTAGAACTGTTATCTCTTGCAATATTGCCATGCTATTTTAGTCATGCTCTAGTGGTTTTTAGGTTGAGCTCAGTGTTCATGTTTCGTAGGGCATCTCCTGTACATCACCGTTATGCATCTTGTTCATATGTTTGGGTGCTATAGCTTGTTCATACTTTGCATCCAAGTGGCCATGTCGCTGTTTGCATCATATCTTGTCTTGCTTGTCTTTTGCAAACCGTGTACCCGAATCCGGTGATCCTTATATCGATTTCATCCGAAATCATCTCATCTTTCCAGCGGCATACTTGGTTTGCCAAGTTGATGCCTTGTTCATCATCTTTCCTTCCGAAGCATGCATACGCTTTGCATATCACCTCTCGCATATCATGACATGTATTGCATCATGTTGCTTGTGCATTGCACCATGATTTATTGTGGTTCCTTTGCTTGTGTTCTTGCTTTGGGTAGAGCCGGGAGACGAGTACGTGCACGAGGAACCTATTGAGTACGCTAACGAGGATCCAGCCTTCAACAACTCTGAGAACCTTGTAGGCAAGATGATCATACCTTCGATATCACTTCTATCTTTGCTTGCTAGTACTCGCTCTTTCGCTATGTTAGCCCTGCCTGCCTTTGTTTACCATGCCTACCTATTGCCATGTCAACCCTCTAACCAACCTGTCCTAGCAACCGTTGTTTGGCTATGTCACCGCTTTTGCTCAGCCCCTCTTATAGCGTTGTTAGTTGCAGGTGAAGATGAAGTTTGTTCCTGGGCGGAACACGGATACTTTGGGATATCACAATATCTCCTGTTTAAATTAATGCACCTTATATACTTGGTAAAGGGTGGAAGGCTCGGCCTTATGCCTGGTGACTTGTTCCACTCTTGCCGCCCTAGTTTCCGTGATACTGGTGTTATGTTCCTTGAGTTTGCGTTCCTTACACGGTTGGGTGATTTATGGGACCCCCTTAACAGTTCGCTTTGAATAAAACTCCTCCAGCAAGGCCCAAACCTGGTTTTACCATTTGCCACCTAAGCCCTTTCCCTTGGGTTTTCGCGAGCCCAAGGGTCATCTTTATTTTAACCCCCCCCGGGCCAGTGCTCCTTCGAGTGTTGGTCTGAAATGAGCTGCCTGCGGGGCCACCTCGGGGAAACTTGAGGGCTGGTTTTACTCGTAGCTAGTCTCATCCGGTGTTGCCTTGAGAACGAGATATGTGCAGCTCCTATCGGGATTTGTCGGTGCATCAGGTGGCTTTGCTGGTCTTGTTTTACCATTGTTGAAATGTTTTGCGAACCGGGATTCCGAGACTGATCGGGTCTTCCCGGGAGAAGGTCTATTCCTTCGTTGACTGTGAGAGCTTGTGATGGGCTGAGTTGGGACACCCCTGCAGGGTATATAATCTTTCGAAAGCCGTGCCCGCGGTTATGAGGCAGATGGGAATTTGTTAATGTCCGGTTGTAGATAACTTGACACTTGACCTCTTTAAAATGCATCAACCGAGTGTGTAGCCGTGATGGTCTCTTCTCGGCGGAGTCCGGGAAGTGAACACGGTTTGTGTTATGCTTGACGTAAGTAGTTTCAGGATCACTTCTTGATCACTTTTAGCTTCTCGACCGACGCGTTGCTTCTCTTCTCGCTCTCATTTGCGTATGTTAGCCACCATATATGCTTAGTGCTTGCCGCAGCTCCTCCATATTACACCTTTCCTGCCTATGAGCTTAAATAGTCTTGATCTCGCGAGTGTGAGATTGCTGAGTCCTTGTGACTCACAGATTCTACCAAAACAGATGCAAGTGCCGAGGATACTGGCGCAGATGGCGCAACTGAGCTGAAGTGGGAATTTGATGAGGCCCTTGGTCGTTACTATGTATCGTTTCCAGATGATCAGTAGTGGGGCCCAGTCGGGACGATCGGGGATCTAGCATTTGGGGTTGTCTTCTTTTCATTTGAACTTGACCTTAGCCGGTCTATGAGTGTAGTTGAATGATGTATGATCTTAATTTATGTATTGTGTGAAGTGGCGATTGTAAGCCAACTCTCTTTATCCCAGTCTTGTTCATTACATGGGATTGTGTGAAGATGACCCTTCTTGCGACAAAACTACTATGCGGTTATGCCTCTAAGTCGTGCTTCGACACGTGGGAGATATAGCCGCATCGTGGGTGTTACATAGTATTTATATTTGTGAGCTATTTTCTGCATTTTAGTTTAGGTTGATTTTGGTTGTTCTTGTCATTGTAATTATTTTTTCACGAACGCTACTGTAAATTTTCCTATCGCGTAATGTGTGCAAGATTCAGTATCATAAATGTGCAAGATTTAGTTTATGCAAGAATAGTTGCTAGAGATGCAATTTGCCTAGATTTAATCATTTTATAGGGAGCTTGTTGATTCCAGATTTTTTCATTTTTTAGGTTATCCATGTATATTAAACCATATCTTTTTTTACAACATGGTTTGCCCTGTTTGTCGTTGTCCTGGTGCTCCATGCTTTCCATTTGTACCAGCCGATGAGGTGCCTGAAGTTTTCGATGTTGTTCGTTGATGAGTTTTGCTTTAGGAGGATGGTGAGTTGTATTAATCTTATCACCTTACATTATTTATTTTTTGTTCTTCCCTTGTATGAGGTAGCAATTTCTATTTTTTTACTATGTAATTGAGGTACTCCGTAGTCACCGTAATCCATTCTTTGTTGAAATCGATGTTTATGCAAATGTGTGCAAGTGTAGTAGGAGTATTTATGTATATATTAGTTTCAATTCTAAAAGTTATGTTGGTGTAGTTATAATTGTCAGTTGAGTTAGCTTTTATGTAGTTCAAATTCCTTGTAAATTAAACAAGACATCTATTTGAGTAAACTCTAAATTACAATAAACATCAAGGTTAATATCAGTAGTTGATGTTGTAAAATGTATGCAATTTTACCGTAATGAACGTGCAATTTTACTAGTTCTCCGTTTCAGTGTACTTATAGTTGTGAATGCAGTTTCATACCTCTATGTATCTACCTCCAGCAATAAATGAATCTACCTCAAGTATATACTACATTACAGTATCAATAGTTTGATTTTTTTGATTTATATGAAGTTTCTCTTATAATTCATCTGCAAGACTAGTATTGCGAGGATTCAAGTATATGCAGTTAATTTTTTGTTTTTATCTACTTCCTGTAAACCCTCAACCACGATATCATCTAGTTTAATATTAGTCTTTACTGTTTGTAAAATGTCTGCATTCTTAGTATGATGGATGTGCATTTTTATTTTCATGCGATATTTACTTTTCTGTTGGTTTCTTTCATTTTTTTTCAGTACATCCCATGCAATGTGAGGGGTTTCTTAGCTGATTATATCGAGGAGCACAGGAATGTTGCAACAACTTTCAAACACAAGAGGACCGAGCCTGCTATTCTCACTTATGAGAGTAGGTCTTATGCTTCATAGTTTAAGCATCGAGGCAACTACTCAAAGTTTTGTGGCAGTGCTTGGTTTGAGTTCAGCAATGACTATGCTCTTCGTACTGGAGATCATGTGGTCTTTACTTTGGACCACTCATGTTTTGATATGAAAGTAGAGACCTTCCATGATGGGGAAAGGATCCTTCCTTTACCTTCTCTTGGTAAGTTTCTGATTATTTATATGTGTTATTTTATATTGTTGTTTCTTTTGCTTTTAAATTACATTGTTCTCTTATATGTTAACTCATTCAGGTTATCTTTTTTTTGTAGCTTTTGAAAACCTCAGTGATGCAAAGTACGAGCTAGTCCGCTCTTCTGTCATGCCCCGTGGCTTGGAATTCAACTATCACAACAATCACACATTTGTACGTTCACTTTTCCGAACTTCAAGCTTCCTGTGCTGCGTTCCATTCGTCCATGTCATGACTGTCACAAACACTGTGAAGTTTATCATGGTAAGTTCTCTACTGTACTGTTTCATTACATTTTCTTTTATTTTCTTCATTTTTTGTTTGTGCTTAATGGATTGCTCACAAAAGTTTAGTCTTCAGAAAATCTTTTTGGGTTATGAATTTTTTATCCATAGTTTCTCATTTTTATTGTAACAGAAAATTCTGAAGGTCGTTGTCGTTAGCTTGAGGAGTTTTGTTGATACGCCAATTAGTGCTAAAGTGTCTCTGGAAGCTTTCTTGGGGGATACGCATGTTATCATGCCATCATCTTTCAACCTATGCAAGCAAGATGGGAGGATGGTCATCGAGAAGAGAAGTTTCAGTGAATTCATCTCAGCAACTTCTTTCGCAAAAGATAATGTCGTGCTTATCATTTTCAATGAGTCATCTTATGATCGCTCAGTTTTGATTGTCTTCCAGCGACTAGCGTAGATGCAATCAATGAGAAATGTTAGTTTGGGTCCAGTTTCATAAGTATCAGTTTTTGTAAGTTGTAGTGAGCTTATGTGTTGGAGTTGTCTTCTCTTTTGGTACTATGAAATCATGACTGTAAGTTAAGTCGAGGACTGAAGGAAAGTCTTGTCATCTTACTACTGCCTGAACTATGTCTTAGATTTTAAAGACTTTAGCAGACTTTATGAATGTTCCATGCTATTAATGCTTGTGAGTGTTTTCTCTATTTTTTTTCTGTCTTCATTTTTGAATTCATGTTATATCTTTTTAGGTGTGAGTGTTTGCAAGTTTGTACTTGATTTTAGTTTTTGGGGTGCTCAATAATTTCTTTGATTGATCTTTTTAGTTATAGATCATATCAATTGTTGATTGAAAGTCACCCTATATTTTGTTTGATTTTTTGATTTCTTACTGAGAAATGAATTTTTTTCCTGCCATCTATTTTTAATCTAGTTTTTCCCCTTGTGGATCACATGACTTGTGATTTTATTATCGCCCTAAATTAATTTTTTAATACCTTTTTTATTTTCTCCTGCTGTGATATTGAGTTTTATGATCTAGTCTACCTTAATTTATTTTATACATTTTTATTGGTTTATTATTTATTTTTATGTAAAGTTAAATGTGTTGAGTTTTTCATCTTACAACAAGTTTTCAAAAGTGTCTAAAAGTGTTCTGCAGAATGAAGTATTGCTTGCAACTTTCATAATTTTCATTTTCTGTCTAATTTTACATGTGATTTGAGATAATCAGTTTTTGTGAAGCACCTACAGTTTTTTATGTGAAAATCATCACCCATACAGTCCCGTTCGCATTAGTTTTTAAAGGAGGCTCTTCGTTCATTGCTTTGAGATTGGTGTTTTTCTCCTTTTAAGTCTTTTTCCCCTTCTGTGTCTGGATGACTGGTGCCCTTAGGTGACTGCTGACGTCACCCTTATTTTTAAAATCACCAAACCTTCGCTTTTTGCGTGGGTGCTCATCTTCTCAAGAGGGCTGTCCTCTCCTCTCCCTCCTCCCCAGCGACGACGCCACCGCCGTTGCACTCGTGCTCCGGTAGATTTGTGGTCTGCTCACACCATCTGGGAGCGCCCCTCGTTCTACTTCTATCTCAGGTTTGTTCTCCCCATTCAGCTTTCTCCCTTGCGTTCAATTTGCGAATCCTTTCTCGAAACCCTAGGTTTTTTGAGAAATTGCTTGCGTGATCTCATAGATTGAGATGTTTAGCTTGGTTTGCACAGGTGCTCTGGAATCGTGCTTGTGATTAGATTCTCAATTTGTGCTGAAATTGATTTTATTCCAGTTCGTGGACTCAGTGCTGTCCGCTTAGATATATTGTACCCGGTAATTTACTGGCATTTTCACGGAATTCAGCTTGGAATCCATAGTTTCCACCAGTAGCATTCAAATTTTATATAGTTTAGGCCAGGATTTGCTTTGTTGCATGCACCTGTTCTGAGTCCCCCAGCGCCCTGTTTTTTGTATGCACTTGTTTGCTTGAGTCCTTCAGTACCCTGTGTAGATCCATGATTTATGTATGGTGGGAGGCAATTTAGTGTCGTTTTGTCATTAATATGTGCATATTATTTGCTGGTTTATTGGATTTGTGGCTTGAGGCCAATGGATGTCTTCTGTGTAACACCTGATTTATCATCCATGCCTTCCTTTTCCCTGCACTGTTACTGTCTGCATATTCAGATTTAGTTTTAGGGATGAAAGTCTTTCATGAAATGTTTTTTGAGTTTGGTATCTTATGTAACTAATAATTGATATCCATTTTCAATTTATTGTGATTTCCTTTTGATTTCAATGTTTATTGGTGCAACTTGCATCATTTTTCATGTCTGCAATGAATATAATTGATTTGAAACTAGTGTTATGAATTTATGTCTTTGTTTACTGCACTTGTGTAGGTTTATTGCAGTTGATAAACATTCCCTTTTTAAGTGTTTGTGGTCATGATTCGAGTAGTGATATAAGTTCAGTTAATTATACATTTGTTTGTAGCATGTTGCCAAATTATATTATCTGTATTTTAAGTGTTGATGTGTCTTTTTCTTGACAGTCAATGGCCAGTGATATTTATGATTTGGAAGATATTGAAGGTCTCTATTGTGATGATGAGTTAGATGGAACAATTGTCTCTCAAACCCAGTATGAAGATGGGCGGACTCAATTGCTCGAAGTATGGTTTTCTGTTTAATATTTACACTATATTGCTTATTTTCACTGAATTCTTTTTATCTTAGTAGTGAAAAAATTCAGTGTTATGATTTTTTGAAATTCTGTGGTGTTTTCGAGGTTGGTGGGGGAGATCCGCAGTTTGACGTAGAAAATTTTCTTAATAATCTCCGCAATCTGGTAATTATCTGTTTTTGTTGCTGACTCTTCTATTGTTGTTACTTTGTATTATTTTTTGTCTTCCATTTTTCTAACAATATTCATTTTTTTGTATGACCACAGTTTTACTCTTCAAATGGAAATGGCCAATCTTCTAAAAGTACTTGTGTAAGTGCATTGTACTATTCTTATATCATGTTTACATGGTGATGTACAAAACAAACTGTCACTTTTAGCTTTATTCCCTTTTGCTGTTTGTCTAAGCATCTTTCAAATATGCATTAGTGTCCCTCTTATATCATGATTTTTTACCACGGTTTTAACGTCATGCATTTCTTCTCAGCATCTCTTTTGAAATGTGCTTTCTACTGTTTTTACAGTTTTGTTATTTTTCTCAGCATGCCCCTCTCCCACCAAAGAAAGCAACTAGCAGATGCAATCATGACTACTTTACTGACCTGCTAAAGAAAATGCCCCCAGGCACAGATGATGTAGTTAGAGAGTATGTTTTTGATTTTGTGCTAGATTTTGAGTGCAGCTCTGTCCCAAGAGGCTTTGCACAGTGGGTAGCTAGGAAAGTTTATCCTCCAGCTGGAGATATTGTCCTTG
Organism: Triticum aestivum; assembly: GCF_018294505.1. Taxonomy (NCBI): domain Eukaryota; kingdom Viridiplantae; phylum Streptophyta; class Magnoliopsida; order Poales; family Poaceae; genus Triticum; species Triticum aestivum. The sequence continues at coordinate 552,583,731 of NC_057798.1, read as the reverse complement.
ATGACAAGGTCATACCCATGATCCCAAAATCATTTTATATGCTTTTTGGTCTTCCATTAGGTGACAGAAGAGTATTCTTTGACAATGACTTGACAACAGCAACCTTCCTGAATATTATTGGTGAACCTACATTGCCATCCATCAAGTGGTTCGGCTGTGAAATGCCTAAGCCTGATATATCTCGAAATGAATTCATGAGGTGTTTCCTACTAGTTGCCTTTGCAACCGTTCTATGTCCGAATTAAAATATCTACCCAAGTACAAAATATCTAGGAATTCTGAATGACCCTATGGAAGCCAGGTACTACAATTTTTGATTGGCTAATGACGTACATAAGGAAGTTTCAGAAAGAACCAAAAAACCCTGCCAAAGAAGATGGACTCACTATGTTGGGGGGCTGCATATACGGCTTTTGTGTAAGTGTCCTGTACATTTTTTCCTTTTCCATTCCAAATGATGTGTTTCTGCAAATTTGAAATTTCCTCTATTCATGAAGATTTTTTTACATGTTTGTTGTCTAATGATGGTTTTTTCTTTTGATAGTGTTACTACTTAGATTTCCTTGACTTTGGTTTATGTCGAGTGCCTCCTGGACTACCTAGGGTAAAAGCATGGAAAAATTCATTAGTGAAATAGTTTGCTAACCTGGTTTGCAAAGCTCCAAGAGAGTATGGTCTGCATCCTGTAAGTTTTTATCTGCTGCTTAATTTGTTTTTTGATGTCTTTAATATTATGTACTATCACTGCTTTTCTCCTTGCATGATGATGTTATTTTAAAAATAATGTATTAGGTGAAGAATATTTCTCAAACTGTTTATTCAATGGGTTGTGTTGGTTGCTATGATGTACATCAAGATTCCAGTCATGAACCAGTGATGTTGAGATCAGCTCTTGACAAGACAGTTGGTGGCTTACTTCCAATCTCGGTACTACTCTTTTGTTCTATTTTGTTTTTCCCAAACTTGTGAACATGAATATAGATTTTTTTGCATGATTATTTGCCCAAAATTTTTGTAGGTGAAAGATCAATTGTCTCTACTAGCTAGGCGTTTCTGTGAAACTACTCATGACAAGTCTATAGAAGGAGCTCAAAATATGTTGTTTGACTCATTGAATTGTATTGTTCTTGCTAGTGGAACAGATCATGAGGAAAATCAGTCTGGTACAAATTCTAGACGTGATACGAGTAATAATCTGGCAAATTCTGATAACTCAATAGTTAAAACCTATGGTACTTTGTTCATTTCTCATATTGTCCATTAGTGTATTAATGTTTTTACTTTTAATTTTTCTTTTCAATAGTTCCATATTCTCATATTGAATCTGAAATGATCTCAGGATCTAATGCCGATGCTCCCAATAATAACGTTTCACCATTCACCCAAAGATCTCCTAATGCTTGTAATGCAAATGTTGATTTGCATGACACCGCAGGTCAATTTTTCTCACACTTTCCTATCATTCTGCTGTCCGTTAGAAGAATTTAATAACTTTGAAATGCCCATTTGATTTATTATCTTCAGCTTTGTATCTTGCTGTTTTAAAGGGTGTGCAAGTTTAGTTTGGTGTAGATGCAGATTTATAACTGAACTTTGTGATTGTACCTATATTGTGAGCTATCATGCATTTTTTATTGTAGTTTGATTTGTTTTTGTTGTTATCATTGTAATTATATTTTCATCAACTATACTGTAACTTTTTTCACTGTTTGTGTGATGTGTGCGACTTTAAGTATCGTCAGCGTGCAACTTTATTTAATTTGCTTTATTTTGAAATTCTGGTACTAGGATTATAGTTTTTTGTTTATGAACCCATGATACTTTTTTTACATTTGGGAATTTGGTGTTATATTTTATGTAATTTCTGTAGGTTGAAATACCTTTTGTACATATCAATCTATCTGGTCCTAGTAATTATCTAGATTAGCTAATGACGAAGTTTTAATATGAAAATTTGCTGCTGTGAAAGGTGTGCAACTTTAGTTCATGAGTATGCAAGTTTTATTCTTTTTTATATAGATACCAGGTTTATCACTGAGCCTAGTATAATTGTTTCCTGTTGTGCAATGTATGCATGTTTTTTTATAATGAACATGAAACTTTTATAACTTCAAAATGACCATTTGATTTCTTAGCTTCAGTTTCAGGTTTGATGAGGAAACCTCACATTTTCTTATCATTCTGCTGTCCCTAAGAACAACTTAAAAACTTTGAAGTCACCATTTGATTTATTATCTTCAGCTATGTATCTTGCTGTTGTAAAGGATGTGAAAGTTTAGTTTGGTGTAGATGCAAATTTATATCTGTACTTTGTGATTGTACCTATATTGTGAGCTATTGTGCATTTTTAAATGTAGGTTTGATTTGTTTTTGTCGTTATCATTGCAATTATATTTTCATCAATTATACTATAATTGTTTTCGCTGTTGTGTGATGTGTGCGATTTAAGTATCGTCAACGTGCAACTTTATTTAATTTGCATTATTTTGAATTTCTAGTACTAGGATTATAGGTTTTTTTATGAACCCGTGATACTTTTTTACAATTGTGAATTCTGAAGGAAATATGCCCTAGAGGCAATAATAAAGTTATTATTTATTTCCTTATTTCGTGATAAGTGTTTATTATTCATGCTAGAATTGTATTAACCAGAAACATAATACATGTGTGAATACATAGACAAACATAACGTCACTAGTATGCCTCTACTTGACTAGCTCATTAATCAAAGATGGTTATGTTTCCTAACCATAGACATGTGTTGTCATTTGATTAACGGGATCACATCATTAGGAGAATGATGTGATTGACTTGACCCATTCCGTTAGCTTAGCACTTGATCGTTTAGTATGTTGCTATTGCTTTCTTCATGACTTATACATGTTCCTGTAACTATGAGATTATGCAACTCCCGTTTACCGGAGGAACACTTTGGGTGCTACCAAACGTCACAACGTAACTGGGTCATTATAAAGGAGTACTACAGGTGTCTCCAAAGGTACATGTTGGGTTGGCGTATTTCGAGATTAGGTTTTGTCACTCCGATTGTCGGAGAGGTATCTCTGGGCCCTCTCGGTAATGCACATCACTATAAGCCTTGCAAGCAATGTAGCTAATGAGTTAGTTACGAAATGATGCATTACGTAACGAGTAAAGAGACTTGCCGGTAACGAGATTGAACTAGGTATTGGATACCGACGATCGAATCTCGGGCAAGTAACATACCGATGACAAAGGGAACAACGTATGTTGTTATGCGTTTGACCGATAAAGATCTTCGTAGCATATGTGGGAGCCAATATGAGCATCCAGGTTCCGCTATTGGTTATTGACCGAGAATAGTTCTAGGTCATGTCTACATTGTTCTCGAACCCGTAGGGTCCGCACGCTTAAGGTTTCGATGACAGTTATATTATGAGTTTATGAGTTTTGATGTACCGAAGGAGTTCGGAGTCCCGGATGAGATCGGGGACATGACGAGGAGTCTCGAAATGGTCGAGGCGTAAAGATCGTTATATTGGATGACTATATTCAGAGTTCAGAAAGGTTCCGAGTGATTCAGGTATTTTTCGAAGTACCGGAGAGTTACGAGAATTCGCCGGGGAGTATATGGGTCTTATTGGGCCATACAGGAATAGAGGAGAGAGGCCAAAAGGAAGGAGGCCTGCGCCCCCCTCTGGTCCGAATTGGACAAGGGGCGCAGACCCCCTTTCCTTCCTCCTCTCCCCCTCTTTCCCCCCTTCTCCTACTCCAACAAGGAAGGAGGGAGTCCTACTCCCGGTGGGAGTAGGACTCCCCTTGGCGCGCCCCTCCTAGGCCGGCCGCCCCCTCCCCCTTTGCTCCTTTATATACGGGGCAGGGGGGCACCTCTAGGCACAAGAACACAAGTTGATCTACGGATCGTTCCTTAGCCGTGTGCGGTGCCCCCCTCCACCATATTCCACCTCGGTCATATTGTCGCGGAGTTTAGGCGAAGCCCTGCGCTGGTAGAGCTTCATCATCATCACCACGCCGTCGTGCTGACGGAACTCATCCCCGAAGCTTTGTGGATCGGAGCCCGGGGATCGTCATCGAGCTGAACGTGTGCTGAACTCGGAGGTGTCGTACGTTCGGTACTTGGATCGTTCGGATCGTGAAGACGTATGACTACATCAACCGCGTTGTCATAACGCTTCCGCTTACGGTCTACGAGGGTACGTGGACAACACTCTCCCCTCTTGTTGCTATGCCATCACCATGATCTTGCGTGTACGTAGGAATTTTTTTGAAATTACTACGTTCCCCAACAGTGGCATCCGAGCCTGGTTTTATGCGTAGATGTCATATGCACGAGTAGAACACAAGTGAGTTGTGGGCGATACAAGTCATACTGCTTACCAGCATGTCATACTTTGGTTCGGCAGTATTGTGAGATGAAGCGGCCCGGACCGACATTACGCGTACGCTTACGCGAGACTGGTTTCACCGTTATGAGCACTCGTGCTTAAAGGTGGCTGACGGGTGTCTGTCTCTCTCACTTTAGCTGAATCGAGTGTGGCTACGCCCGGTCCTTGCGAAGGTTAAAACAGCACTAACTTGACGAACTATCGTTGTGGTTTTGATGCGTAGGTAAGAACGGTTCTTGCTAAGCCCGTAGCAGCCACGTAAAACTTGCAACAACAAAGTAGAGGACGTCTAACTTGTTTTTGTAGGGCATGTTGTGATGTGATATGGTCAAGACGTGATGCTATATTTATTGTATGAGATGATCATGTTTTGTAACCGAAGTTATTGGCAACTGGCAGGAGCCATATGGTTGTCGCTTTATTGTATGAAATGCAAACGCCCTGTAATTGCTTTACTTTATCACTAAGCGGTAGCGATAGTCGTAGAAGCAATAGATGGCGTAAACGACAACGATGCTACGATGGAGATCAAGGTGTCGCGCCGGTGACTATGGTGATCACGACGGTGCTTCGGAGAAGGAGATCACAAGCACAAGATGATGATGTCCATATCATATCACTTATATTGATTGCATGTGATGTTTATCCTTTATGCATCTTATCTTGCTTTGATTTACGGTAGCATTTTAAGATGATCTCTCACTAATTATCAAGAAGTGTTCTCCCTGAGTATGCACTGTTGCCAAAGTTCATCGTGCCCAGACACCACGTGATGATCGGGTGTGATAAGCTCTACGTCCATCTACAACGGGTGCAAGCCAGTTTTGCACACGCAGAATACTCAGGTTAAACTTGACGAGCCTAGCATATGCAGATATGGCCTCGGAACACGGAGACCGAAAGGTCGAGCGTGAATCATATAGTAGATATAATCAACATGGTGATGTTCACCATTGAAAACTACTCCATCTCACGTGATGATCGGTTATGGTTTAGTTGATTTGGATCAGGTGATCACTTAGAAGATTAGAGGGATGTCTTTCTAAGTGGGAGTTCTTAAGTAATATGATTAATTGAACTTTAATTTATCATGAACTTAGTCCTGGTAGTATTTTACAAATTATGTTGTAGATCAATAGCTTGTGTTGTTGCTTTCATATGTTTATTTTGATATGTTCCTAGAGAAAATTGTGTCGAAGGATGTTAGTAGCAATGATGCGGATTGGATCCGTGATCTGAGGTTTATCCTCATTGCTGCACAGAAGAATTATGTCCTTAATGCACCGCTAGGTGACAGACCTATTGCAGGAGCAGATGCAGACGTTATGAACGTTTGGCTTGCTCAATATGATGACTACTTGATAGTTTAGTGCACCATGCTTAAACAGCTCAGAATCGGGACTTCAAAGACGTTTTGAACGTCATGGACCATATGAGATGTTCCAGGAGTTAAATTTAATATTTCAAGCAAATACCTGAGTTGAGAGATATGAAGTCTCCAACAAGTTCGATTGCTAAAAGATGGAGGAGAATCGCTCAACTAGTGAGCATGTACTCAGATTGTGTGGGTACTACAATCGCTTGAATCAAGTGGGAGTTAATCTTCCAGATAAGATAGTGATTGACAGAATTCTCTAGTCACCATCACCAAGTTAGTAGAACTTTGTGATGAACTATAGTATGCAAGGGATGACGAAAACGATTCCCAAGCTCTTCGTGATGTTGAAATCGACGAAGGTAGAAATCAAGAAAGAGCATCAAGTGTTGATGGTTGACAAGATCAATAGTTTCAAGAAAAGGGCAAAGGGAAAGAAATGGAACTTCAACTAGAATGACAAGCAAGTTGTCACTCCCGCGAAGAAGCCCAAAGCTAGACCAAAGCGTGAAACTGAGTGATTATACTGCAAAGGAAATGGTCACTAGAAGCAGGAAATGCCCTGAATATTTGGTGGATAAGAAGGATGGCAAAGTGAACAAGGGTATATTTGATATACAGGTTATTGATGTGTACCTTACTAGTGTTTATAGTAACCCCTGAGTATTTGATACTTGTTCGGTTGCTGAGATTAGTAACTCGAAACAGGAGTTACGGAATAAACAGAAACTAGTTGAGGGTGAAGTGACGATGTGTGTTGGAAGTGGTTCCAAGATTGATATGATCATCATCGTACACTCCCTATACTTTTGGGATTAGTGTTGAACCTAAATAAATGTTATTTGGCATTTGCGTTGAGCATGAATATGATTTGATCATGTTTATTGCAATACGGTTATTCATTTAAAATCAGAGAATAATTCTTGTTCTTTTTAAATGAATAAAACCTTTGATGGTCATACACCCAATGAAAATAGTTTGTTGGATCTCGATCGTAGTGATACACATATTCATAATATTGATGCCAAAATATGCAACGTTAATAATGATAGTGCAACTTATTTGTGGCACTGCTGTTTGGGTCATATCGGTGTAAAGCGCATGAACAAACTCCATAAAGATGGATTTTCGGAATCACTTGGTTATGAATCATTTGATGCTTGCGAACTGTGCCTTTTGGGCAAGATGACTAAAGCTCCATTCTCTGAAACAATTGAATGAGCTATTGACTTATTGGAAATAATACATACCGATGTATGCGATCCGATGAGTGTTAGGGCTCATGGAAAGTATCGTTATTTTCTAACCTTCACAGATGATTTGAGCAGATATGGGTATATCTACTTAATGAAACATAAGTCTGAAATAGTTGAAAAGTTCAAAGAATTTCAGAGTGAAGTGGAAAAATCATCGTAACAAGAAAAATAAAGTTTCTACGATCTGATCATGGAGACGAATATTTGAGTTACGAGTTTGGTCAACATTTGAAACAATGCGGAATAGTTTCGCAACTCACGCCACCCGGAACACCACAACGTAATGGTGTGTCCGAACGTCATAACCGTGCTTTATTGGATATTGTACAATCTATGATGTTTCTTACCGATTTACCACTATCGTTTTGGGGTCATACATTAAAGACAACTTCATTCACGTTAGAAAGGGGCACCACCTAAGTCCATTGAGACGACACAATATGAATTGTGGTTTGGGAAGAAACCAAAGTTGTCGTTTCTTAAAGTTTGGGGTTGCGATGCTTATGTGAAAAAGTTTCATCCTGATAAGCTCAAACCCAAATTGGAGAAATGTGTCTTCATAGGATACCCAAAGGTAACTATTGGGTACACCTTCTATCACAGATCCGAAGGCAAGTTATTCATTGCTAAGATGGTGTCACATCCCTAGCTTTACCCTGGCCTTGGACTAGCTTGGTTGCTGCATCATGTTTAAATTCAAATGAAATTTGAATTGAGGAATTTTCAAAGCCTCAGAATCCTTTAAAAAAATGATCAAGATAAAAATTGCTTCAAATAAGTCCAAGAAAATGTTCTTGTTATCCTCTGGAAATATTGGCAAGAGGTAAAATCCAAACCAATATTTTCGGTATCTCAGAAACATTTATTTTGGGTATTTGAATTAAATCAATAGCTATTTGAATTGGACTTATATCTACTGTTAAATAAATATAGGTCCAATAATTCTGAAATATTTTTGTGGAGCATTGTTTTAATTCCTTTAGCTCCTAAAAATATTGTCAGAAGCAAAATAAATTGAATTGGTTTCAAAACCAAATTCAAAACAAACCTGCAAAATAGAAAACAGAATTAAAACAGAAAGAGAGAGAGAGAGAGAGAGTTTTACCTGGCCACTTACCTGGCAACCCACTGGCCGGCCCAGCACTGTGCTGGCCCGTGCCAGCCAGCTGCTTCCCCTTGCCAGAGCAGGCAGGGAGGTGAGCATGGCGCGCCCGAGCTCGCCACGCACCACCCAGCCTCTCTGCATCGCCCTGGTCGCCGTTGCGCCGCGTGGATCGTCTCCTGGTCGTCGCCCCGACCTCGCCGACACCCCATTCGCCCCCCCTACGCCTCTCCTCGCCCGTTCCCCGCCATGACCAAAGCCTCCATCGACGCGCTGCCGTAACCCCGCACCCACAGCCACTGCCCCACCTCTCCGACGTGATCCCGAGCTCCGCCACGACGTCGTCGTCCTCTCCATCGAGTCACGCGGCGCCAGAAGCTCTGCTGCATCTCCAACGCCGCCGTTTCCGACCTCGGGTGCCGGTGATCCCCGCCGTCGATTCGCCGGACCCCGTGCCTCCCCTGCCTCGTCAGCAGCACCAGAAGAACCGCGGTGAGCCGCTGCATCGTTTCCCCCATGCCTCGTTGCCTAATTCGCCCCCTAGCCGCATCAACCACCGGAGCCGAGCGCTCCCCGCCGCCGGCCATGCCGCCGCCGCGGTTGCAACCCCCGCACGTCGCACCAGAGCACGTAGGCGTGCTCAGCGTTTCCTCAGGAAGCCGCAGATCCCACCAGTTCTTCGTGAAACGCGCCGTAGCGCCAAACCCGCAGGTGCCCGAACTCCGGCCGCCGCATTGGAGCTCGCCGCCGTCGACTCAGGCCACCCCAGCTCCTCGGGCTTGCTCCATTGGATGCGCACGAGCTCGAGCTCCCTGTAGAACCCCTCCGCGCGTCGAATGGGCGCCGGAGCAGCCATTCCGGTGAGCCACCGCCGCGTCTGGTCGTTGCCAGCGGTTAGACGCCGGTGGATTAGCCCGGTTGACCAGGGATTTGACCCCCCTGGGTCACCGACGTGTGGGCCCGTCCCCTGCTAACTTTTGGTTAATTTAATAACTAATTTAGTTAAGCCACTGACTCACTGACATGCGGGCCCCGCCCGGCTAACTAAGTTAGTTAGGGTTAATTTTAATTAGGTTAATTAGTCCAGACACTGACACGTAGGGCCCACAGGTCAGTTTGACCTGGACGGCGCCCGTTGACCTGCTGACGTCACTATGAGGTCATGATGACGCAATAATTCCTTTCTGGAATTTAAATAATTCTTAAATGATTTATTAATTCCAGAAAATGCCTAAAACTTCTAAAAATCATAGAAAATTAACCGTAACTCCAAATTAAATAAATTATATATGAAAAATTATCAGAAAAATTCAAGGAATCCATCCGTACCATTTTCATGCATGTTAGAACAACTTATAGCTGCTGTTTAGCACAAATCAATTAAATGGCATTTGAATAATCACATATGGAGTTTGAATTTGAAACTTGTATTCAAACCAACTTCATTTAATCTGTTGCTAGTTGCATTAGCCCAAAACACATTCATTTTGCCATGTCATGATCATGCATCATATTGTGCATTGCATTGATTGTGTTCCCTTCTGTGTTGCCGGTATTGTCCCCTCTCGATAGACGTGATATCGATGATGTGATCGTTGACACTGATGAAGAGCTATATTATCTTCAGAAGTGCCAGGCAAGCAAAACCCCCTTGTTCATTCCGATAAAATCCCACTCTCTCGCTCCTGCTCTCTTTTACTGCATTAGGACAACAACGACATATTTGTTACTTGCTGCGGTAGCTGAACCCCTTTATCCTTTGCATGACCTGTCATTGCCACAGTAAATAGATGAAACCCACTAGCATGAGTAGGAGTTGTTTGAGCCCTGTTGTGCCTACTCATTCATGTTTGTTTGTCATGCCTGCTACTGCTTAGAGTTGAGTCAGGTCTGATTCATCGGGGATGAATCAGAGGCGGGTGAACATGTCCTACTATGTGTGAGCTAAGTGTGTGAACACGATTTGGTAAAAGGTGTCGGTGAGAGGCCATGTAGGAGTACATGGTGGGTTGTCTCATTGAAGCCGTCCTCAGGAACTGAGTTCTGTGTTTGTGATCCATGATTCAGCTACTACCATACATTGGGCCCTGAAATATGACCCCGCTCGACTTCTTATTCACCCTTGTCCTCTGTCCAGGAGTTGCAAGTAGTTTCTGGTGTTTGTAGTATGCTGGAGGCCGTGGACAGCGCTGACCGTAGGGGTGGGCTGTGATGCGGTAGGCACGTGGCCGGGTAAACCGGGCGCCCGTTTGGTGTCACGGAACCCTGTTCACATCGTTTGGGGCTGTGAGCGAAACTCCGGCCGGATCTCCTCATGGATGGAACCCGAATAGGCGATAAACCTGGACTAGAGACTTGAGTGTTTAGGTAGGTCGTGGTCTACACCCACGTCGGCTTTCGCTTGAAGTCTGCCGAGCACATGTCGTGTGCAGACGCTAAGTGGTGGAAACATGTATGAAGAAGTACACCCCTGCAGGGTTAACATCATCTATTCGAATAGCCGTGTCCGCAGAAAAGGACTTCTGGGTTGCTTATATCAGTTCATAGACAAGTGAAAGTGGATACTCTAAAATACGCAAGATAAGCGTGAGTGCTATGGATGGCGTTCTCGTAGGGAGACGGGAGCGGATCCATAGTGGTGTATTGATATGGTGAATATGTGGACTCGTGTGCGCCACCTCAAAAGAGTTACTTGCAGTCGTAGTTCAGGATAGCCACCGAGTCAAAGCTGGCTTGCTGCAGTTAAACCCCACCATCCCTTTGTTGATAATGATGCATATGTAGTTAGTTCTGATGTAAGTCTTGCTGGGTACATTTGTACTCACGTTTGCCTATTTTATGTTTTTGCAGAGAGACTTCAGTCTCACTAGTATTTCCGCGTGGTCTTCGACGTTTAGCTTGTTACCTCAGCTACGATCTTGTGCCCCGGCAGGATCTGGTAGATAGTCAGGCTTCTCAGCCTTTTTCAGTTATAGATGTCTGTACCCAGACATGATAGCTTCCGCTTGTGCTTTGATTTGTATGCTCTGATTGTTGGGTCATGAGACCCATGTTTGTAATATCTCGCTCCTCGGAGCCTATTGAATAAATTACTTGAGTCGTAGAGTCATGTTGTGATGCCATGTTGTATTTGCACATATCGAGCATATTGTGTGTATGTTATTGAAATGCTTGGTATGTGTGGGATCTGACTATCTAGTTGTTTATCCTTAGTAGCCTCTCTTACCGGGAAATGTCTCCTAATGTTTCCACCGAGCCATGGTAGCTTGCTACTGCTCCGGAACACTTAGGCTGGCCGACATGTGTCCTTCTTCGTTCCTGTGTCTGTCCCTTCGGGGAAATGTCACGCGATGAATACCGGAGTCCTGTTAGCCCGCTACAGCCCGGTTCACCGGAGTCCTGCTAGCCCAGTGCTACAGCCTGGGTTCACTCGCTGATGACCGACACGTTCGATGTTGGGTCATGGATGCCTGTCCCGGTAAGTTTGTGCCACTTTGGGTTTACGACTAGCCATGTCAGCCCGGGCTCCTTATCATATGGATGCTAGCGACACCGTCATATACGTGTGCCAAAAGGCGCAAACGGTCCCGGGCTAAGGTAAGGCGACACCCGTGGGAATACCGTGCGTGAGGCCGCAAAGTGATATGAGGTGTTACATGCTAGACCTATGTGGCATCGAGTCGGGGTCCTGACAGCGTTGGTATCAGAGCTTGACTGCCTGTAGGATTACCAAGCCAAACTGGTCGAAGTTGAGTCTAGAAATTCTTTAGTTATATAAGGGAATTGATTGTGGGATGGAACGTAAGGCTCTTTTTACTCCTTATACCTCATGGCCTTCTGATCTGAGACATCATCTTCTCTTCTACGGGGATTAAGAACTAGGCTATCTCTTCTTCCCATCAGGATCATGTGTTACTAATTCGTAGACTTATAAGATTGTTGGGTTTAAGTCTCAGTTCAGTTCCTACTACTTCCGTATGTTAACTGTTGATCTCGAAACCTTGATATTGTGCTTCTGAGTGGTTATGCCACCATTTTTGTGAATGTCTCAAATCTTTTCTGAGCATTTACAGCCGTTATGCTGTCCGAGTCATCCCAGGTTTCTAAGTAGTCTGATGCATTTGCAAATCCTTTCTTCCCATTTCAATATTCCCATGGGCCAGATTAACCACACTAATCAGCGAGTTGAGGTACTCCGTTACCTTGACATATATGTTGGAGATATTATTATGACCCTAGGTGTCTTAGGGGATCATCTAGTAATTTAGCCATGATTTGTGTTCCCAGTGTGATGATTCTGGCCATCATTCTTGAAAGCATCCCGTGATGCTACTTAGTAATAGGTATTCTGTTCCTGGGTTCTTGAACCCGAGATTCACTCTACTTACTTCATGTTGATAGTGTTTGCTAGTTCCTTTAGGATATTAGTAACTTTGCGATAGTCCTCGAGGTCCGTGGTATTTCCTTCTTCCAAATACTATGAACCGCTTATGGCAGATGTTTATTGGATCAAAAGATCACAATTAGAGTACTCTTGAGGAGATCTCCATTCATAAATCGTGACTCTGCCAGTCCTACCTCTCTGCATGGGTTATCTGGAAGAAATGTTGAATTCGTTCGACATGCCAAACCATGCATCCACAACTCAGAAAATCGTGTGTTCCTTTGAGTTGTCCCTCTTTAGTTGTCTACTGACCTTCATCTATCAATTGATAGTCAAGAGTATGCGTGCGTTCGTTTATCGATGCCTATTACTCTTGTGGTCCGTCAAGCCATTCTATCGCAGAATGACTAGGAGAAACAAACTCCAGTACCTCTTCCATATCCAGGATTGGGTCAAAGAAGTTGTGCTCCGCAGATCAAATTGCTAATCCAGCTTTTGTTCTGTTCTACCTTGGAGTATTACCATCTTTATATCGGGATTGTTATAGGAATTGCACACCATCCCATGAACTCTTGGTACAGTGATACTTCTTGCCATCACTGTTCATTCCTCGGCCCTCGTGTTGATGCAACCGGAATACCGACAAATGAATTGTGATGTGTGAAATCAATACTCCCAGCAACCTCGTTGCTTGGTAGTTAAAGGATAATAATTTCATTCTTAGCATGTTGGTTTTTGAATCATCCTTCTAAGACTTATCGTGCTACCTAGTTCTTATTTCGGTGCACCCTTCGATTGATGAGTTAGGATCTTGTCAAGTCCTCACTCATTTGATTATATCGTCTTGCCCTCAAAAGCGAGATTGTTCTCGAGCTTAGTAACATACCGGTGGTTCGTGATTTTCTGAATGTCTTCTCGGAAGTATCACCAGGTCGTCACCTGACCGTTATGTTGAGCCCGTGATCAAGTTGGTTTCTTATGAACCACCTTCTTTCCAAGAATCGGTGTTAGATATCCCTGAGCTAGTTGGTTAAGCTGGACAACAACTTGGAGAGTTGGAAGATAAAAGCTTGTCTGACTTAGTTCGTTCCAAAGGGATATTCTTGTGTAGTGTGTGTTGAAGAAAGATGATATCTTCATCGATTGGTCCCTGTGATCAGTTGTTGGACCTATTGTCTTATCAATCCTTTGATTTGAGTGTGGGCCATCGTCAAATCAAATCAGTACCAATGATGCTCGTAATGTTGTCTTATTCCTGGTTGATCCCTCGAGCATACACCATTACATCTTTGGTCTGACCAATGCTATCACCGTGTTCACTTAACTATGGAATTCCTTTTAAAAGGAAACCCGGATGAATTGCTGTTGAGCCCATTGACAACATCCTTATCTCCTCCATGATTTTGTTGAGCATTAAGCTAGTGTTGGAAATTTTTGAAAGCATTTGTTCATGATAGCTCATGAAGCATATGTTTGGATGAAGGTAGTGACTTCCTTTAATTCATGTGCATCTGATGCAAGTTGCCGCCGTGGATTCGAGAAAGTCAATGTTGCTTTCTTTGGAATCATTCCAAATCAGTCATGCACACGTGCGAAGAATGCTGTGGTTTGAAGACTTGCAACCTTCAATCTATATGTATCCCTAGCACACCAAGCCACTGGTTGATTTGTTCAAGGAGAAGGATTTCCTTCATAAGAGCTAATCCGGACTTATGTAAGGACTTCGATACCCTCGTTGATGGTTCCCCCTCCTGAACTCGGTAGTGTTTTATTATAAGACTACTATGTGGTCATGCTTGTCTGGGACAACGTGTTCACATGTTAGTAGCAGAACCAGCTCATGTTTTGGAGCTTGCTATCGTAGTTCATCTCCCGAGAATCCCGCAACGTCATCTCGTCGATTTGTGTTGCAAACTTTCATTTTTCTTCCTAGACTCGATGGGTCTGGAATATTCTGACACCAACCAGATCTGAATCTCAGGCAGATATGATGGTTGGAACATTTCCCAAGAACTATAATATTGGTCCCTCGATAACCGGTAAAGTGGATGTCGTGGCCAACACACCTAGCCGGAAGACCTGTTATTATAATATCTTGATTGAGGAAGTTGGTCACCTCCCCATAAGGATTTCGTAGGGTTTTACCCCAATAAGTTACTCCCTATGGATTCTTGAGCTCCCGAAGTCCGACCTTTTCACTTGATGATCTAGATATCAGACCATATCTATGAATGGGTTACACTAGCACATCAAGGAGAACATTAGAAGCGGAGTGCTAAATGTCTCTCGGTCGATCATCCAGATTTTGTTTCCTTGGCCTCGCTAAGGTGAAATCTGAGAAGGTGTTATCTTCTTTGGCATCTGCATCCTCCATCACCATTCATCATGGTAGCAAGTTGTGTTGCCAGGATCCTTGACACGGATATTGGTAAAATCTTGATGATTATGGAAATGCTCAAGTTCTTGAGAGCACGCACAAGCGCTACGTGTTATCATCGGCACTAACTGGGATTGCTCTCAGTTCTCTCGATTATGCTATAACTTTCAAACAGTGAATTCACTCTCTATTGTTGGGTTCTTCCCCAGTTACCAGAATCATTCCCAGCATTTGCATTTTGTTCCTAGCTTGCACCGCCAATGTGCCATTCTACCATGGGTCTCTTCCATTTCCGGTGGTAAGCAAATTCATCCATTACGTTGTCTTCAACAAGGTAATCCACATCATCCAAGTCCGAGTATGCCATTCTACCGACCCCCTCCAAACGATTGGTCGAGAATTGCCTTAGGCTGGTTTAAAGAGTTTCAATGATCTCTGAATCAAAGGTAATTCTTTTTGCCACTGAAGGAAATAATCTACGAATCACCCTCCTCCAGGATGTTTCGTCGTGGTATCATGGCAACTCAACTCCTCGCTACGCTGACAATCGTTTACCACCTTTTTAAGTGTGGAATTGTTGTCCACCTAGTGAACCTTCGTCATCCGTTTCTTTCCACCCCTCTTGATGTGTATCTCGTGTCTCAACCCGAGAGATGGTTCTATGTCTCATTCCGTGAGTTGTTCGACCTTCAAGAAGTTCGATCCTTCTAGAGTTTCCCTTTCCCCTTCTTGTCATGATTAGCTGAAGTTCTCGAAGCAAGACATCAAGACAATGATGGTGAACGAATCAACGTTCATTCGAAGTGCAACCTGGATCGTGAAGATTATACTAGTTGCGTTTCCCCTTCATCTTACCCTACGCTTGAATCTCGAGACGAGATTTTTGTTTAGTGGGGGTGAGTTGTCACATCCCTAGCTTTACCCTGGCCTTGGACTAGCTTGGTTGCTGCATCATGTTTAAATTCAAATGAAATTTGAATTGAGGAATTTTCAAAGCCTCAGAATCCTTTAAAAAAATGATCAAGATAAAAATTGCTTCAAATAAGTCCAAGAAAATGTTCTTGTTATCCTCTGGAAATATTGGCAAGAGGTAAAATCCAAACCAATATTTTCGGTATCTCAGAAACATTTATTTTGGGTATTTGAATTAAATCAATAGCTATTTGAATTGGACTTATATCTACTGTTAAATAAATATAGGTCCAATAATTCTGAAATATTTTTGTGGAGCATTGTTTTAATTCCTTTAGCTCCTAAAAATATTGTCAGAAGCAAAATAAATTGAATTGGTTTCAAAACCAAATTCAAAACAAACCTGCAAAATAGAAAACAGAATTAAAACAGAAAGAGAGAGAGAGAGAGTTTTACCTGGCCACTTACCTGGCAACCCACTGGCCGGCCCAGCACTGTGCTGGCCCGTGCCAGCCAGCTGCTTCCCCTTGCCAGAGCAGGCAGGGAGGTGAGCATGGCGCGCCCGAGCTCGCCACGCACCACCCAGCCTCTCTGCATCGCCCTGGTCGCCGTTGCGCCGCGTGGATCGTCTCCTGGTCGTCGCCCCGACCTCGCCGACACCCCATTCGCCCCCCCTACGCCTCTCCTCGCTCGTTCCCCGCCATGACCGAAGCCTCCATGGACGCGCTGCCGTAACCCCGCACCCACAGCCACTGCCCCACCTCTCCGACGTGATCCCGAGCTCCGCCACGACGTCGTCGTCCTCTCCATCGAGTCACGCGGCGCCAGAAGCTCTGCTGCATCTCCAACGCCGCCGTTTCCGACCTCGGGTGCCGGTGATCCCCGCCATCGATTCGCCGGACCCCGTGCCTCCCCTGCCTCGCCAGCAGCACCAGAAGAACCGCGGTGAGCCACTGCATCGTTTCCCCCATGCCTCGTTGCCTAATTCGCCCCCTAGCCGCATCAACCACCGGAGCCGAGCGCTCCCCGCCGCCGGCCATGCCGCCGCCGCGGTTGCAACCCCCGCACGTCGCACCAGAGCACGTAGGCGTGCTCAGCGTTTCCTCAGGAAGCCGCAGATCCCACCAGTTCTTCGTGAAACGCGCCGTAGCGCCAAACCCGCAGGTGCCCGAACTCCGGCCGCCGCCTTGGAGCTCGCCGCCGTCGACTCAGGCCACCCCAGCTCCTCGGGCTTGCTCCATTGGATGCGCACGAGCTCGAGCTCCCTGTAGAACCCCTCCGCGCGTCGAATGGGCGCCGGAGCAGCCATTCCGGCGAGCCACCGCCGCGTCTGGTCGTTGCCGGCGGGTAGACGCCGGTGGATTAGCCCGGTTGACCAGGGATTTGACCCCCCTGGGTCACCGACGTGTGGGCCCGTCCCCTGCTAACTTTTGGTTAATTTAATAACTAATTTAGTTAAGCCACTGACTCACTGACATGCGGGCCCCGCCCGGCTAACTAAGTTAGTTAGGGTTAATTTTAATTAGGTTAATTAGTCCAGACACTGACACGTAGGGCCCACAGGTCAGTTTGACCTGGACGGCGCCCGTTGACCTGCTGACGTCACTATGAGGTCATGATGACGCAATAATTCCTTTCTGGAATTTAAATAATTCTTAAATGATTTATTAATTCCAGAAAATGCCTAAAACTTCTAAAAATCATAGAAAATTAACCGTAACTCCAAATTAAATAAATTATATATGAAAAATTATCAGAAAAATTCAAGGAATCCATCCGTACCATTTTCATGCATGTTAGAACAACTTATAGCTGCTGTTTAGCACAAATCAATTAAATGGCATTTGAATAATCACATATGGAGTTTGAATTTGAATCTTGTATTCAAACCAACTTCATTTAATCTGTTGCTAGTTGCATTAGCCCAAAACACATTCATTTTGCCATGTCATGATCATGCATCATATTGTGCATTGCATTGATTGTGTTCCCTTCTGTGTTGCCGGTATTGTCCCCTCTCGATAGACGTGATACCGATGATGTGATCGTTGACACTGATGAAGAGCTATATTATCTTCAGAAGTGCCAGGCAAGCAAAACCCCCTTGTTCATTCCGATAAAATCCCACTCTCTCGCTCCTGCTCTCTTTTACTGCATTAGGACAACAACGACATATTTGTTACTTGCTGCGGTAGCTGAACCCCTTTATCCTTTGCATGACCTGTCATTGCCACAGTAAATAGATGAAACCCACTAGCATGAGTAGGAGTTGTTTGAGCCCTGATGTGCCTACTCATTCATGCTTGTTTGTCATGCCTGCTACTGCTTAGAGTTGAGTCAGGTCTGATTCATCGGGGATGAATCAGAGGCGGGTGAACATGTCCTACTGTGTGTGAGCTAAGTGTGTGAACACGATTTGGTAAAGGTGTCGGTGAGAGGCCATGTAGGAGTACATGGTGGGTTGTCTCATTGAAGCCGTCCTCAGGAACTGAGTTCTGTGTTTGTGATCCATGATTCAGCTACTACCATACATTGGGCCCTGAAATATGACCCCGCTCGACTTCTTATTCACCCTTGTCCTCTGTCCAGGAGTTGCAAGTAGTTTCTGGTGTTTGTAGTATGCTGGAGGCCGTGGACAGCGCTGACCGTAGGGGTGGGCTGTGATGCGGTAGGCACGTGGCCGGGTAAACCGGGCGCCCGTTTGGTGTCACGGAACCCTGTTCACATCGTTTGGGGCTATGAGCGAAACTCCGGCCGGATCTCCTCATGGATGGAACCCGAATAGGCGATAAACCTGGACTAGAGACTTGAGTGTTTAGGTAGGTCGTGGTCTACACCCACGTCGGCTTTCGCTTGAAGTCTGCCGAGCACATGTCGTGTGCAGACGCTAAGTGGTGGAAACATGTATGAAGAAGTACACCCCTGCAGGGTTAACATCATCTATTCGAATAGCCGTGTCCGCGGAAAAGGACTTCTGGGTTGCTTATATCAGTTCATAGACAAGTGAAAGTGGATACTCTAAAATACGCAAGATAAGCGTGAGTGCTATGGATGGCGTTCTCGTAGGGAGACGGGAGCGGATCCATAGTGGTGTATTGATATGGTGAATATGTGGACTCGTGTGCGCCACCTCAAAAGAGTTACTTGCAGTCGTAGTTCAGGATAGCCACCGAGTCAAAGCTGGCTTGCTGCAGTTAAACCCCACCATCCCTTTGTTGATAATGATGCATATGTAGTTAGTTCTGATGTAAGTCTTGCTGGGTACATTTGTACTCACGTTTGCCTATTTTATGTTTTTGCAGAGAGACTTCAGTCTCACTAGTATTTCCGCGTGGTCTTCGACGTTTAGCTTGTTACCTCAGCTACGATCTTGTGCCCCGGCAGGATCTGGTAGATAGTCAGGCTTCTCAGCCTTTTTCAGTTATAGATGTCTGTACCCAGACATGATAGCTTCCGCTTGTGCTTTGATTTGTATGCTCTGATTGTTGGGTCATGAGACCCATGTTTGTAATATCTCGCTCCTCGGAGCCTATTGAATAAATTACTTGAGTCGTAGAGTCATGTTGTGATGCCATGTTGTATTTGCACATATCGAGCATATTGTGTGTATGTTATTGAAATGCTTGGTATGTGTGGGATCTGACTATCTAGTTGTTTATCCTTAGTAGCCTCTCTTACCGGGAAATGTCTCCTAGTGTTTCCACCGAGCCATGGTAGCTTGCTACTGCTCCGGAACACTTAGGCTGGCCGGCATGTGTCCTTCTTCGTTCCTGTGTCTGTCCCTTCGGGGAAATGTCACGCGATGAATACCGGAGTCCTGTTAGCCCGCTACAGCCCGGTTCACCAGAGTCCTGCTAGCCCAGTGCTACAGCCTGGGTTCACTCGCTGATGACCGACACGTTCGATGTTGGGTCATGGATGCCTGTCCCGGTAAGTTTGTGCCACTTTGGGTTTACGACTAGCCATGTCAGCCCGGGCTCCTTATCATATGGATGCTAGCGACACCGTCATATACGTGTGCCAAAAGGCGCAAACGGTCCCGGGCTAAGGTAAGGAGACACTCGTGGGAATACCGTGCGTGAGGCCGCAAAGTGATATGAGGTGTTACATGCTAGACCTATGTGGCATCGAGTCGGGGTCCTAACAGATGGATCCTTTCTAGAGAAGAAGTTTCTCTCGAAAGAAGTGAGTGGGAGGAAAGTAGAACTTGATGAGGTAATTGTACCTTCTCCCTTATTGAAAAGTAGTTCATCACAGAAATCAGTTCCAGTGATTCCTACACCAATTAGTGAGGAAGTTAATGATGATGATCATGAAACTTCAGATCAAGTTACTACCAAACCTCGTAGGTCTTTCAGAGTAAGATCCGCACCAGAGTGGTACGGTAATCCTGTTCTCGAAGTCATGTTACTAGACCATGATGAACCTACGAACTATGAGGAAGCGATGATGAGCCCAGATTCCATGAAATGGCTTGAGGCCATAAAATCTGAGATGAGATCCATGTATGAGAACAAAGTATGGACTTTGGTTGACTTGCCCGTTGATCGGCAAGCCATTGAGAATAAATGGATCTTTAAGAAGAAGACTGACGCTGATGGTAATGTAACTGTCTATAAAGCTCGACTTGTTGCAAAAGGTTTTCGACAAGTTCAAGAGGTTGACTACGATGAGACTTTCTCACCCGTAGCGATGCTTAAGTCTGTCCGAATCATGTTAGCAATTGCCACATTTTATGAAATCTGGCAAATGGATATCAAAACCGTGTTCTTGAATGGATTTCTAGAAGAAGAGTTGTATATGATGCAACCAGAAGGTTTTGTTAATCCTAAAGGTGCTAACAAAATGTGCAAGATCCAGCGATCCATCAATGGACTGGTGCAAGCAACTCGGAGTTGGAATATACGCTTTGATGAGTTGATCAAAGCATATGGTTTTATACAGACTTTTTGAGAAGCCTGTATTTACAAGAAAGTGAGTGGGAGCTCTGTAGCATTTCTAATATTATATGTGGATGACATATTGTTGATTGGAAATGATATAGAAATTCTGGATAGCATAAAGGGATACTTGAATAAAAGTTTTTCAATGAAAGACCTCGGTGAAGCTGCTTACACATTGAGCGTCAAGATCTATATAGATAGATCAAGACACTTGATAAGATTTTTCAAATGAGTACATACCTTGATAAATTTTTGAAATAGTTCAAAATGGAACAGTCAAAGAAGGAGTTCTTGCCTGTGTTGCAAGGTGTGAAGTTGAGTAAGACTCAAGACCCGACCATGGCAAAAATTAGAAAGAGAATGAAAAGTCATTCCCTATGCCTCAATCATAGGTTCTATAAAGTATGCTATGCTGTGAAACAGACCTATTGTATACCTTTCTCTGTGTTTGGCAAAGGAATACAATTTTGATCTAATAGTAGATCACTGGACAGCGGTCAAGAATATCCTTAGTGAAGACTAAGGAGATGTTTCTCGATTATGGAGGTAATAAAAGAGCTCGTCGTAAAAGTTACAACGATGCAAGCTTTTACACCAATCCAGATGACTCTAAGTCTCAATCTGGATACATATTGAAAGTGGGAGCAATTAGCTAGAGTAGCTCCGTGCAGAGCATTGTGGACATAGAATATTTGCAAAATACCTACGGCTCTGAATGTGACAGACCCGTTGACTAAGCTTCTCTCACGAGCAAAACATGATCACACCTTAGTACTCTTTGGGTGTTAATCACATAAGCGATGTGAACTAGATTATTGACTCTAGTAAACCCTTTGGGTGTTGGTCACATGACGATGTGAACTATGGGTGTTAATCATATACAGATATGAATATTGATGTTAAATCACATGGCGATGTGAACTAGATTATTGACTCTAGTGCAAGTGGGAGACTGAAGGAAATATGCCCTAGAGGCAATAATAAAGTTATTATTTATTTCCTTATTTCATGATAAATGTTTATTATTCATGCTAGAATTGTATTAACCGGAAACATAATACATGTGTGAATACATAGACAAACATAACATCACTAGTATGCCTCTACTTGACTAGCTCATTAATCAAAGATGGTTATGTTTCCTAACCATAGATATGTGTTGTCATTTGATTAACGGGATCACATCATTAGGAGAATGATGTGATTGACTTGACCCATTCCGTTAGCTTAGCACTTGATCGTTTAGTATGTTGCTATTGCTTTCTTCATGACTTATACATGTTCCTGTAACTATGAGATTATGCAACTCCCGTTTACCGGAGGAACACTTTGGGTGCTACCAAACATCACAACGTAACTGGGTGATTATAAAGGAGTACTATAGGTGTCTCCAAAGGTACATGTTGGGTTGGCGTATTTCGAGATTAGGTTTTGTCACTCCAATTGTCGGAGAGGTATCTCTGGGCCCTCTCGGTAATGCACATCACTATAAGCCTTGCAAGCAATGTAGCTAATGAGTTAGTTACGGAATAATGCATTACGTAACGAGTAAAGAGACTTGCCGGTAATGAGATTGAACTAGGTATTGGATACCGATCGAATCTCGGGCAAGTAACATACCGATGACAAAGGGAACAACGTATGTTGTTATGCGGTTTGACCGATAAAGATCTTCGTAGAATATGTGGGAGCCAATATGAGCATCCAGGTTCCGCTATTGGTTATTGACCGAGAATAGTTCTAGGTCATGTCTACATTGTTCTCGAACCCGTAGGGTCCGCACGCTTAAGGTTTCGATGACAGTTATATTATGAGTTTATGAGTTTTGATGTACCGATGGAGTTCGGAGTCCCGGATGAGATCGGGGACATGACGAGGAGTCTTGAAATGGTCGAGACGTAAAGATCGATATATTGGACGACTATATTCGGAGTTCGAAAAGGTTCCGAGTGATTCGGGTATTTTTCGGAATACCGGAGAGTTACGGGAATTCGCCGGGGAGTATATGGGCCTTATTGGGCCATACAGGAATAGAGGAGAGAGGCCAAAAGGAAGGAGGCCTACGCCGCCCCTCTAGTCAGAATTGGACAAAGGGCGCAGCCCCCCTTTCCTTCCTCCTCTCCCCCTATTTCCCCCCTTCTCCTACTCCAACAAGGAAGGAGGGAGTCCTACTCCCGGTGGGAGTAGGACTCCCCTTGGCGCGCCCCTCCTAGGCCGGCCGCCCCCTCCCCCTTTGCTCCTTTATATACGGGGGCAGG
Organism: Triticum aestivum; assembly: GCF_018294505.1. NCBI lineage: Eukaryota > Viridiplantae > Streptophyta > Magnoliopsida > Poales > Poaceae > Triticum > Triticum aestivum. The sequence goes on along the minus strand of NC_057798.1, from coordinate 552,560,739 downwards.
GGGGCACCTCTATGCAGAAGAACACAAGTTGATCTACGGATCGTTCCTTAGCCGTGTGCGGTGCCCCCCTCCACCATATTCCACCTCGGTCATATCGTCGCGGAGTTTAGGCGAAGCCCTGCGCCAGTAGAGCTTCATCATCGTCACCACACCGTCCTGCTGACGGAACTCATCCCTGAAGCTTTGCTGGATCGGAGCCCGGGGATCGTCATCGAGCTGAACGTGTGCTGAACTTGGAGGTGCCGTACGTTCGGTACTTGGATCGGTCGGATCGTGAAGACGTACGACTACATCAACCGCGTTGTCATAACGCTTCCGCTTACGGTCTACGAGGGTACGTGGACAACACTCTCCCCTCTCGTTGCTATGCCATCACCATGATCTTGCGTGTACGTAGGAATTTTTTTGAAATTACTACGTTCCCCAACAAATTCAGTGTTATATTTTCTGTAATTCCTGTAGGTTGAAATACCTTCTGAACATATCAATCTATCTAGTCCTAGTAATTATCTAGGTTAGCTAATGAAAAACCTTTAATATGAAAATTTGCTGTTGTGAAAGGTGTGCAACTTTAGTATCATGAGTATGCAAGTTTTATTGTTTTTTGTATAGATATCAGGTTTATCACTAAGCCTAGTATTATTCTTTCCAGTTGTGCAATGTCTGCAAGTTTTTTTTATAATGAACATGAAACTTTTATAACTTCGAAATGACCATTTGATTTCTTAGCTTCAGTTTCAGGTTTAAAGAGGAAAACTCAATCACCAGTTGATGAAGATGATATTGTTGTCAGCAATCCTTGTCCTAAACACTTCAAATTTCAAAGGCCTGCACGTCCCAATCCAGTTTCTATTGTAAGTTTTTATTTTCTATCTTAAATTCATACAATTTTGATGAATTGTTTTTTAATTTTGAGTGCCTAGCTGATGTTTGATCAATTCTTTTTTGCTTTCTCGTCCTAATGACTTGTTCATAACTAAATGCAGGAGGAAGGAAGAAAGCTGGACTTCAGTGATGTGGAGAAGCAACTTGTGTCTATTTCAGAGCTTATGAAAAAACTCATTCCCCCTAAGCCCCCCTTACCAGTGAATCTATTGACAAAGGAAAAAGTATTAGTTTCAAACATCTAGTCGATTCAAAGGCAGATGTTGCAGCCAAATCAAAAGTATCTTCTTAATAGACCTCATTGGATAATATTAGGACTGTTAGGAAGAATTCATTTTTCCCTGAGAAACTGAGGTTGAAACCCAACATGAATGGTATTATTCTTTCTCTATCCATTAGTTTGGATATATCGCTCTTTCAAGTTTATTTTTTGTTTACGTGTTTTTTCTGCATGTTTTCAACATGATGAATTTGTTTGTATAAAGGTGACTGCATTGCCATCTCCTCCCAAAAATCAGTTCGTAACCAATCTACAACATCTGGCCAACATCACTTTCAACAGTATGATGAGGTACTTATTCTTTGCAGCTCTGTTGTATATTTTTTTTCAACTTCTCTACATTATTCTTGCAAGTTTTTTTGTTCAACATTATGCTTATTCTATAGTGTTGCAAGGTTGTTAAATGGTTTCATGCAAGGTTTTGTGCATACGTTTTCAATGCTTTTCACTTTGTGCAAACTAAATTTGTTCATTTTCCTTGTGTAATGCTCTCTTTTATATTATGTATTAGGGGTCACAATATCAAACTCCTATTCAAATGCAAACGTTGCCTTTTACTCCTGTCTCTAGTCCTTCAGACAATATTCTTACTCAGGCATGCTTATAAACTACCTCACACAGGAGTAAATTTTTATCAACTATCCACTTTTGTTTGTACTTTCGTTGCCTTACTGTTTTCCTCTCTATTTTGTGTCTTTGTAGAAATCCAATGGCACTCCAAGATCATGGACACGTGTAAAATCTGCTCACCGCAATGAAATTCATGGGGAAACATCTCAACCTAGAGTGCATGTCACTAAGGTTATATGTTCATTCCCACTTTTTTGTAATCTGTTCGTCTTAGTAATGTGTTCCAAATTTTCCTTTTATTTTTTTAGATTAGTAATGTTTCCTTTCTATTTCCCTTTATCTTCTCAGATTGATTTAGATCCTCCTGGTTGTCTAAATAGCCCTGCGAACTCTCCTGATATTGAGATCTTATATGAAGTTCAGAAATCTGATGCGCAAAACAAACTTCTTACTAATTCTGAAGACATTTACAATGAAAAAAAATTAACAATCATCCTGCTAGCAAATCTGGAAGAGAGGTGAATAGATATGGACCAAAAAGGATTGTACATCCAAGCAAATACAATGCATCTCCTTATGTAATTGAAAAATCATCAAAATATCATGTCAGTACAAGAATGATTCTATTGCATGATGCCATTGTCACTTTGTATGGCGATGATAACTTCAAATAGTAAGTCCACTTTTTTTAGTACTTATGCATTCAATTCTTATGTTCCTTGAATTATTGTCGTTCCTGTCATGGATTTGTCATGATAGATGCCCTAGTGTGAGGACTTAGTCGTGAGGTCAACGCATCTATGTGGTAGCTTGAGAGGGGTTGATCGGGATGAGAGACGCGAGGTGGATCAACACACAATACAAGGGTTTAGACAGCTTCATGCCCCAGGAAACATCATCTGGTAATAGCCCTACATGCTGTTTGTGGCTAGGTCTCATTATGCTTATGAGGGAGTCACCGCATAAACCGGCTCTCCTAATTGTGTCTAGCCTTACAGATTATTTCTCCCCCTCTTGGGGTGCCCTGCCCCTCCTTATATAAGTTGAAGGGGCGGGTTACATGTGGAGTCCTAGTAGGACTAGGACTATTCTATAACAAGTGGAATCCTAGTATTATCCCCTTAAGGGAAAACTCCTTATGCCTTTCCTCTTAAGACGGCCCACCATTAACATGAGTCGGCCTTCTGGGCCTTGGGCCTTGTCGTCCGTCTGACCTGCCCGCCTGGTTACCAGTGAGTCATAATGTTTAGGCGGGTTGCCCGTAAACTGCCAGGTCAGGGCGGGTCGCCAGTGAGTCGCCAAGCTCTAGCCGGGTCATACATCCGGTGGGTTACACCGCGGGGTATATCCCCGACATTAGCCCCCAGTTTAGCTTGGATTTATCCATGGTAAACTTATGTTGTAAAACAAACACAAGAACAAATTTGTCAGGTTATGCTCCGGTTTAAAAGTTTTCCTGAGCCGACACCTGATCATCCTTAAGTTCTTGTCATTTCGTCCTGGATGTGTGTTCATGATATCATAGCAAATCTCGTTTAGTAGATGTGTTCAAATATTGCCAATGCAAAAAAATCCGGTCACTTCTTCTAAAAAATTCCAGGTCAATAGGCCAGCTTCATAGTCAATTTGCTGACATTGGCTCTTGTAGGGAGATATTATAAGAAATGATCCATTTGAGTCGGCCTTCAATGCTCTGACTTGACAAAAATACGGGTCTTGAAATATTTAACTGATATTCAGCCGGCTTAAAGATGTAGATCTTGCTGATTTATGATTGCAAAAATTGCTGGGTTATAAACAAATGATGTCGGGTCATGTAATTAACTTTCCCGAGCTATCCAAGCAAAAACTGAGAACATGATACCTGGCTTGCTTCAAAGAACTGAGAACTTGAAGATGTTCCTCCATTATATTCATATCACATGTAGCCCCCAAGTCTTAAGAAGGGAGCGTAGTAACAGCTTAAGACTTGCTTCAATATAAATGTTGCAACCTTGAAGAAATCGAAGTTGCTCATCTCAGTCACTAGTCAAAACTGAATATTCCACATATGTAGCCCCGAAGTGCCAGGTTGTCATGCTTGCAGCAACCTAGGACTTGTAATTGCCTTATCCTCATAAAAACTTCAACCAGTGTAGCCCCCAAGGGCCGGGTCATTATGCAATAATGAGCAGGGACTTTATATATACTTTGTCGTGGAATTGTCACGGCAGATGTCCTTAGTGTGAGGACTTAGTCGTGAGGCCAATGTATCTATGAGGTAGCTTGAGAGGGGTTGGGCGGAATTGAGAGACGTGACATAAGACAAGGATTTAGACAGCTTCGGGCCCCGGGAAACATCATCCGGTAATAACCCTACATGCTGTTTGTGGCTAGGTCTCATTATGATCATGAGGGAGTCGCCGGTAAGCCGGCTCTTTGTGTCTATCCCTAGAGATTGTTTCTTCTTGCTTGTCTCTCTTGGGGTGCCCTGCCCCTCCTTATATATGTTGAAGGGGTGGGTTACATGACTAGTGCTAGTAGGATTAGAATTACTCTATTACAAGCGGAGTCCTAGTCTCACTTCCTTTGTAAGGGAATATTCCTTACGCTTTCTTCTTAAGTCGGCCCACCATAACATGAGCCGGCCTTTTGGGCCTTGGACCTAGTCTTCTATCTGTCCCGCCGTCAGGGCCATCCGTGAGTCACCAGGCTCGTGAGTCGCCAATCCTCCGGCGGGTTACCAATGAAACGCCAAGTCCGGTCGGGTCATACCGCGCGGTATATCCTCGACATTAGCCCCCAGTTTAATTTGGATTTATCCATGTTAAACTGATCATGTAAAATAAACACAAGAACAAACTTGATAGTTTGCGCTCCGGGTTAAATATTTTCCTAAACCGTCACCTGATCATCCTTAAGTCCTTGTCATTTCCTCCTGGATGCATACTGAAGATCTTATAGCAAATCTCCTTTAACAGATATGTCCAAACTTTGCCAATGCAAAAAATCCAGGCACTTCTTAAAAAAAAATCCGTTTCAATAGGCTAGCTTCATAATCAATTTGCTGACATTGGCTCCTATAGAGAAATATTATAAGAAATAATCCATTTGAGCCGGCCTTCAATGCTCTGACTTGACAAAAATATTGGTCTTGAAATATTCAACTGATATTCTGCCGGCTTAAAGATGTAGATCTTGCTGATTTATGATTACCAAAATTGCCGGTTAATAAATAAATGATGATGGGTCATGTAATTGTTGCTGATGCAGGGTCATGATTGTTCAGACACCGGGTCAATCTGGTCTGCTCAAAACTGAGAATTTGAAGATTTTTCTCCCTTATATGCATATCACCTGTAGCCCCCAAGTGCCGGGTTGTCATACTTGTAGCAACCTGGGACTTGTAATTGCCTTATGCTCATGAAAACTTCAACCAGTGTAGCCCCCAAGGGCCGGGTCATTATGCAATAATGAGCAGCGACTTTGTAGATATAACCATGTAAGCTTGAACAACAACGTGTAGCCCCCAAGGGCCGGCTCAGTAAGATAATACTGAGCTGGGACTTTGTATGTAATTTATTGATAATAACATCATATAATATAATCTCCACCATGGGGCTTGAACTCACGTCCACAAGGTTAAGAGCTTTGTACTCTACCAACTGAGTAGTGGACCTTTCAATATAATGTATTAATGCTTGTGTACCTTGAATTTTTGACAGGAGCAATTGGTAGCCCCCAAGGGCCGGCTCATTACAATGTGATGAGTCGGATCTTCAATAAAGTGAGCCAAAAAATGACTTTGCATTAGCCCCCAAGTGCCATGGTGCATGCTGGCAGTGACATGGCACTTGCATATTTGATATAATCTCAATTTGAATAATGTAGCCCCCAAGTGCCGGGTCGTAAGCCTGCAGTGACTCGGGACTATTCCCTCCATTGTAGAATAAATCATATCCATTGATAAATAATAGCCATTGCGCCAAAGAAACTTTGAATACCTTATCTGTTGATAAGTAAATCTGGAGTTTAAATACTCGGTGGCTCTTGGCCGATGGCGACTTAATGCGCATTCATTGTAAGCCACATTTTTATAACCCGGCGGCTTATAGCCTTTGAGAAACTCCAGAACGGATAATGATTTTGAAGCATCAATATTGATAATGAGCTTGAACTTAATCATTTATATAAGTCATATATTTGCAAATCCTGCACAAAGTTTAAACAACATATGCCCTGGCGACTTAACGTCAAAGCCAAGGCGGGTCATAATATCTCACATATAACCACTGGTGTTTAAAAAGAGTCACAGATAAGCCTGTTATGAATCATAACTTTGAAACATAACTATAATAATAATAATATCATACCTGTGATATTTGAATTTGCACTGCCGGTTTATGTGACCTGCGCAGTAAGGGTGATAACCCAATCTTTAGAAGCCACTCACTTCCAAATGTATGGTGTTTGTCCAATGTTGGCGACTTATCGTCCAAAACCAAGCCAGGTTAAATTTAAACCAGACTTATACTTAGATCTGAACAAAAAAGTCTCAAGACAAAATCAAAAATTGTTTTCAAAAAACTTAAGCCAAATAGAAAGAAAAATCGAGGCTTCTAATTCGAATAAGATCAGTAAACCGTTCCAAAGGGGTTAAGCTAGGATTCGAATACGATCATGTAGCCCCCAATGGCTTTGGCGTTGCACCAATCAAGAGGGTACCGACAGGTATGTTCCCTTTGGTTCGAATACGACCTTCGTTTGAACAGGAAGGCCCCAAATGACCTTGAGAGTTTTTTAACGACACTGATTCGAATACGATCAAAGTCAGACCCGAAAGGGGTTAAGCTATGATTCAAATACGATCAAGAAGCCCCCTAGTGAGTTTGACATTGCGCTGATCAAGAGGGTATCGACAGCTATGTTCTCTTTGGTTCGAATACGACCTATGTTCGAACAGGAAGCCCCCAAATGACCTTGAGACTTTTTTTAATGACTCTGAGTCGAATATGATCAAAGTCAGACCCAAAAGGGGTTAAGCTATGATTCGAATACGATCAAGCCCCCAATGGTCATTGAAGCAGGGTACCTATGTTTGAGTTGTGCTTTGCAACAAACTCTCTTTGGTCCCTTTATTTTTTCTGAGAAATCGAACTTTGCGAGAGATAACTTCTTCTTGAGCCGGAATTTTAAACCGAATATTGAGAGCTTCAAAGCTTTGTGAGAGACAGATTTCTCTTGAACCAGATTTTAAATCGGATATTCTTATTTTGAGTCGGAAATTTTTCTGACGGCCTTAAACTGGCAACATTTACTTAGCCATGTCCGTGGAGCCCCCGAGTCTTAAGACAACTCAAGGAGTTGTGTTGAGATTCTCCATATTTGACCGTGATATAAACTGGTATGAGTCTTTCAACAACATAGTGATAACCCCGTCCTGCATTGAAGAACTTGCAAACCAGAGTAATTTCTCTTTTAAAGGAAACAATATATAATATAAAAATATACTGGACGGATTTCACCTGATACGTCAGGCCAGTAATTATCCACAACAGAGTTAATGATCACCATGGTGAAGCTGAAATCAATCACGGGGAGTCGATCACGATGTTGTAAGCTGGCGCAGACGAGAGAATCGGCCGCGGTATTGGAGAATGGCACGGACGCGGACGGATGAGTCGGCCGCGGTGTTTTAAACCGGTGCGGATGGGAGACTCGGCTGCATCATTGTAAGCCAACACGGACGAGCGAGTTAATCATAGGCGCGATAAAACGCGCGGACGGGCGAGTCAGCCAATGCGTTGATGTAGACCGGACCGTAGGGGCGGCGGCTTATACGCATGTCCGTGAAATTGCACGGCACAAACGAATGCCAATGCAAATGATGTTAGTGCACGCTCCATATCCGCGGTATAACAACACTTTTGTAATGAATAATTTACCTGCGTATAAAACACCATAGGGCAGTGTAATGGCGCTCACAGGAATTAAAATATACTGACAAAAAAAATATAGGAAGGATAACACCTGATTTGTTCAGACGATAGATGACCGTAGCGTTCGTGAATCTCCTGCTAGTATTATTTGTTGAATTCCCTTTGATCCTTATATAGACACAACAGATAGGACCGTGCCAGTTGACCCGACACATTTGTAGTAGACCTGATCGCCGGTAGTTACCAAGGCATGAACAGAGGCTGACACAGGATGACACTGACGCGAGCTCCATATCCACTGTATGAATGAGGCACCGTCTTGGTGTTGTCCAGTCGCAGATGAAATATCAGTAGCGGGCGGAGGTCCGCACTTCGCCTTATCTGTCTTGATTGATAATATTTTGGATGTACGTAGACTTAGCACTGATGAGCCTTTGGTATTCTGGGTTTGCTTCTCCTCAATTAGTGGCACATCGTAACGCATTGGTTGATACAACTTGTCCCTTTCGTACTTCTAGATTCCCTTGTGTGGCTGGCAGATGCTTCATTGATCTGGTGATTTTATAGTCTTGTACACCGAACGATGGCAGCAATAAGTGGGACGCCTAGCTCCTAAATAAAGAAACGGGCTTTGTGGCCGTGATTGGCCGCACAAGACGTTGTATCCCAGCCTGCAGTATGTAACCAGCATGTTGTTCCCTCACATGATCAAAACTTCATAGTAAATGCAGGTTTGTATGCCCGCAGTGGTGGTCTATCGATCCAGAACCATAGAAGCAACTCTGGAGCAAGAGAAAGGCAAAGCTGCAGAAACTCCATGGCCTCAGCGATGCGGCGAAGACACATACACAAGACGACTCAACCGCGAACCAAGGTGAGGCGGACCGGCGCGACTATGGCGACGAAATCAGCAGCACCCCTGGAGGCACAACGTGCTAGTGGCTCTAGAAGGCACGGCGTGCGACAACAGCTGCTCCAAAAAACGAGGCTTCATCGGCAGAGGCCGCGGTCGGCTTGCAATAGAGGCTTGGGGAGACTCGGAGTGAAGACGACCGGCGAGGGCGGGCCACAGCAGAACGACACAGCGGCGGCTCACGGTCCGGCCGGCTCAGGGTTGCGGAACGCGGCAGTCCATCGACGGAGGGGCGACTCTGAGGTGGTCGGACATCGGAGGCGGTTCAACGCAGAGACGAGGCCATGACAGCAATGCAAGGGTATGTCGGCCGCTTGATGCGGCAACAACTTGTTGGAGTGGCGGCTCAAGGTACGGCATCGGCTCGGAGGCCCTCTTGGCGGCTCAAAAACGAAAGGCAGGACGACAAGGGACTCCGGTGACTCGGGGGTTGGCTCACCCATGGCATGCCTCAAAGACGTGGATGAGACGGAAGTAGGGACGTTGGCTTGGCGCGGAAGACGGAGGCTCAAGGCCGCGGGCGCGAGCTCGCGCGAGGGCGGCTCAAAGTGGAGACGATCCGGTGAGGTGAGAGCAGCTCCAACGGGGCGACCCAAACGTACGGCGCTTTTGTCCGCTTTTTGTCCATTTAGGTCGGCCGCCCGCTCGTCGTTCGTCTACTTTTAGATTTGGGCCGGCAGCGCGCTCAACGCGCCAACCCATTTCATGACCGCGCGCGCTTTAGATCATGCCAGCGGCAATGCCAGCGCGCGGGAAAGGTTCGCGGGCATGGGGGAAATTCGGCCTAGCGCGCGCTGGCTTTGGCGCTCCAGAGCGCGGGAAATGTTCGCACGCGCATTTTGGCGCGCCGCGGCCAGCGCTCGTTATAATATGGCGCTCCCTCCACACTCAGTATGCCGCCGCCGCCCACTCATCTTGCCCCCTTTCACTAGCCTCGCCGCCTGTGCGCCACCATGTCGATGTGCATCCTCGGCGCTTCGGATTTTCGCGGAGTCCATGAGCGGCCCTCCGTCGCCTTATCCGCCGAGATTTTGTTTGGCGAGAAACAACTCGTCCTCGGCACCTTCGACACCGCTGAGCAGGCGGCCCGTGCGTACGACGTGGCAGCGTGGCGGCTCCGGCGGCCGAGTCGGGAGATAAATTTTCCTGACGTGCCGACCCAGCGGGCGCAGGATCTGGCGCCTCTCCCACGGCTTTTCACTGACAAGGATCGTCGCGTCCACCAGAGGCGGATGCGTCGCCTCGCCATCACCGAGATGGACGTGCAAGCCTTGGTGCTATGGTGTGAACGCTTCCCGTAGGACATCATCGACGAACGTCAGTTCTATGAGCAGAGGAGGACGGAGAGGAAGGCCAGGAGGACGGAGCGAGCCGCCTATCGGGAGGGCAAGCACGCGGGGAAGCTGACCGCTCAAATGAGACTGAGGCTGCGAGAAACATCGGGGTGGGACTTCGAGGACGAGCACGCTGCTGACCCAAATGACGGTGGCAGACGAAATGGGTCGCTGTGGCACCCCGGCTCAGAGAAAACTGGAACGCCCCGTATTCCACCCAGAGATCAAGGAGAAGTCTTCTAGAATACGGCACTGCTTAGCATAGAACAAACCAGCTCTTTATTACACGAATATGAATACAAGGTCTCCGATATTACAATGAATAACATCAGTATGACGACACTATGCCATCCTCAATTGCTCTATGCAAGCAACAGAACAACACGATGCAGCGGAAGAACTCTAGCAGCGGAACAACAGCGACGGTGGTGAACTCCACTCCACAGAGACTCTGGCTGGAACGCTTATCCTAGCTCGCACGAATGGAAACCACGACAAGCAGGCAATCAAATCTGGCATGACCTGCAAACTGGCATGACACGCCAGGTTAGTACATTGAATGTACTTGCAAGCTCACAATAACCAGAAGCATTCAAGACAGACAAAAGCATGGCAATTACAGGTTCAACAAGAATTAACATGATATCATCAGAACCATATAGCATGAACAACTTGAACATGATACAGTTAACACAACATGAACATGGCATGAACATATTAATCCGACAATACTATCATGCAACATGATGTCACTACATGCACCACTTATACCGCTCGGGTTACCTCGTAACAAATCACATGCATCACTTACCAACCTCGAACATTACACGATCATCTCAGGATCAAATCAAGCTTGGTATAAACAATACCGTAGCAATCATTAAATGACCACAAAGAGTTTGATCTTTACCCATGACTCTCGCACAACATCACAAATATACAACAACTCGGTATCCTCGATACCATTGTGATCCTTACGGCGATCACAACCCGACCAACACTTGGCCCGTGATCCTTACGGTGATCATAACCCGACCAACTCTTGGCCCGTGATCCTTACGGCTATCACAACCTGACCAACACTTGGCCCGTGATCCTTACGATGATCACAACCAATTTATCTCATTATTATTAAGCACATTATTCTTGTTACTGTTGACTCATGGTGTGACCTACTTTCGACCTGGGCCATTAACCGCAGGCGCGGCTATCGATAGATTTAATATACACTCTGCAGAGGTTAGTACACTGTACCCACACTATGGAACCCATTGCCTCGCACTCCCATTCGGGTGGACCAATGGCGTTCCGACAAAACTGATCTATTGTCATGACACTCTCTCGGCCACTCTGACTCACTCCCCACTGGGCTAGTCCTGGGTGGCCCCGTGTCTACCTCCAGACAAAACGACCATCGTCGTAGCCGATCCACTCTGGGATCCTTGCGCAAAATCAAATCAAAACTGGGCACACAAGGCTTATGTTCGCCTACCTGATCGGGGTAGCACGCGCCCATAACCTTCCCTCGTTGGAGGCACCAGCAAGAGGCACAACAATAGACCCAGTTAGGACCGTCCCATACCGCTAAGCGTGGTTGCACTGGTCAGCATCGATTCAGCGGCACCATGATTCAGCCAATAGTTGTTCAAGTTCAATTTAATCCGGTTAAACTTGAATGCAAATATGTTGAGCCATGATAAAATAACATGCTGCCAACTATAATACATGAACATGATATCAACATCACCATGAGGGTATCACATAACCATCCATCATATCAACAATAACTCATATCCACTAAACATGGCATACTGACTAGCACGACCATCACCAACATCAACATGTACCACTAGCAATCATAATCATACGAAAGGAGATACTAGCAGGTATAACATGATCACAGAGTACAGAACAATATAGCATAACAGTGAACATGCAACTCTAAACATTACCGAAACAACGATAACCATCTTTTCAACAAGCAAACATTTAATAAAGATTCAAGTTGAAAACCATTGCTATTTCATGAATATCATGCAAGTGGGTATTGTGGCTTGCCTGGGGATGAAGAAGGCACCAGGGAGAAGTGCGGTGAAGCCGCGGAAAGAATCGCTGGAAATCGTTCTCTCTCGGAGGGGGCTGATTAAGGGAAAGGGCATAATGGTCATTTTCATAGTGTCAAACCATAGTGAAAGCATGACCAACAGAACAGGCTCTATGAAATGAAGCGTTGGAATCATCTCATTTGGAGCTACGGTTACAAAGATACGGACGTTTTTCTGCCAGGGACCCATGCTGACGTGGCGACGACCGGACAAAAGGGGCAGAGGCAGGGCCGGCTCATGTGGCTAACAGGTGGGGTCGCGGGGCCTGTATGGCCAGGTCAACCCCCACCTGGCCATCTCCTTCTTCCTCTCGACAGAAGCAGGGGAGAGGCGAGGCCGTGCGGCGCCGACGATGGCCTGGCAGCTCCGGCCGTCCCCGGTGGAGCTGGGACCACCGGCGGGTGCGGAATGGAGTGCTTCTCCCTCCTGGAGCAGTAGCAGGCATTGGGGAGGCCTGGAGTTGATCGCAGCTGGCGGGGGCCGAGGGCAGCAGCGGCGGTTGACCTTGGGGGCATGCGGCTAGGGGTACTCCAGCGACGAGGGGAAGGATTGGGGAGGGTCACCGAAGCATGGGGAGGACATGGGTGAGGTCAGTGGGTGGAGAAGGGGACCAGGGAGCTCGAATTTGAGCCGAGCTTCACGGTAGCCATGGCGATGGTGAGGGGCACAGAGAACTCCTCGAGCTCGGGGAAGAAGCTAGGTGGGGCTAGAGGAGGTGCAGGAGGCCAATGGTGAGCTTGGGAGGCTCGGGGGATGGCTATATATAGCCGGGCGAGAGGGAGCCGCGCTGGCGTCGCCGTGGACGCGTGGCCGGTGCCACGGACGCATGCTCGCGTGCATGAGCTCGGGGGCAAATGACGGGGAGGGCACAGGGGAGAGCTCTCGTGGGGCAGGGGAGGCCAAGGGGGCGCAGGGAGGATGCGGCCGAGGAGGAATACGACGGCCGGTGCACTGTGTTCTCGTGGGCGTTCGGCGGCGAGCGTCGGTGAGGAAGAGGACGGAGGGTGAGAGGGGTCCAAGGGAACGGCGACGAGGAGAAGAAGCCACTGGACATGCTCACAAGCTCAAAGAAGACGAGAGGGGAAGGGTGTCCAGCACAAACAGCCACTAGACACGCTCATGGCATGCCAAAACGGTGGTCACCACCAGTGCTAGCATGTCCGGGAGGCAAACAGCTGGCAAACATTGTCTAGTAGTAAGTCCTTCCTGGGTAAGTTGTAACTACGGTGTTAACTTGGTGAAAGAGACTTTGGTTAAATAGTTAGTGAGCTCTGAAGTTTACTGCAGTAAACTTTACCAGCTCAATGTGATCACCAGGGAGTTACTTGAAGCCAAAGAAGTTGTCTGGGGTGTTTAGGCTAGGAAGGACTACAGTACTGGAGGTTTTGAGGGGAAATGGTCCAAGATAAATCATATTTGCTTCACAACTTCATATTTGGTCCAGCAATGAAGATCAACAAGATGTACTCACATGGAGTGTTCAATTTGGCTCATATTGGGCAAAGCTGAGTCATTTGGTCATATGAATATGCTCACCAAGTATCATACCATTTGGCAAAGCCAAAATGGTACTTGCTTCACAAACATCTTCTCTGAACAGAAACTTGGAATAATTATGGTGGTCAAATGGATCAATGAAATGATGCCAAAATGGGTGGAGAGACGTCTTATGGGCATAAGAATGATCTAGTAATTTATCAGGATTTTTGAAGCAATATAAAATATACTTGCTTCACAACCTGAAAATATTGCCAGAATCAAAGATTGGCTCCTGTGCTCACATAGATGATTGGATGGGGCTGCAAATGGGTGGAAGGCGTTAATATGGGCACATTAAGGAGTGTGCAAAATTTCAACTCATTTGGGGATTCCTAGCTAGTACTTCCTTCACAATGGCTTCTATTTGATAGAAACTTTGAAAATTCACTGAGGAAGATTGGTTAGGCAAATAAATTTGAACTTGTGCATGAGGCAATTATTTGGACATATAAACATTCCCAAAAAGGTTGGGAGTCAATAGGAGAAATATAAATGACACTTCCTTCACACAGTGCCACTCAGGGCAGAATAGAAAAAGGAATATTGGGGAATTCTTTTTTAACATGGCAATGAAAAGTTTTTCCATATTTGATTAAGATATGACCCAAACAATTTATGAGAATTATTTGGGAATTTTTTGGAGTGATGGAAATATAGGTTGCTTCACAACCTAGGGAAATTTGAGTTATTCCTTTAATAGAAAAGGAATATTCCAAATAAAAAGAATATTGGGATTTGGGCTAGGATGGAAATGACAGGGTCTAGGGAATGATTTGGATATGACAAGCCACTCTGGAAGCAAAGAAGAGGTAATCTTCTTCAGTTTCCAGACCACAAAGCCACGGAAAAAGAAAACTTAGGCAAAAACCTCAGAAAAACAAAAGAAAAAGAAAGGGCCAAAAATCAGGCTGTCACAAACCTTACCCCCTTAAAGAAATCTCGTCCTCGAGATTTGGTTTCTCAGGGAACTAGTATGAATATTCTGACTTAAGGAAACCGTTTCCAACTCGGGTATCCTTTTTCCTTTATTGTTGTTCCCATTAAATTTTTATCTGACTGGCCCTGGGGTAGTTTGATTGACTGTATCCACATTCTGATAGGTCTTACCTGGCTTGCTCATGCTTATATAGGCTCCAATTTCTTTTTAGATCTGCGGACCAACTGAGTGTGATTTAATTACAACGACTGGAATATATGTTCGTCTCACAAATCCAAAAGTGATTTCCGCTGGGTGTGCCACCCGGCACTGACAACCTTTCACGTAATGATGATCAGATTTTTCTGATAAGGTAACCCAATTAATGTCAGGTTCAATACCTCTCATGTTCTGATTGTTGGGAAATGATCATCCAAAACCCTTGTAAGAAATCGGCAAATAAGTCAGTAGCCACCAGAACGGTCTTTACAACTCAGATCTGGGACATTACTGAAATAACTCAACCACGGCCCAGGACGGCCGAAAAGTAGCTCAGAGCATGAGACCGGGTCGATAAGAAGAAGGTGGCAGCTCCCTAAAATAGCCAAAAAGCAGCTATAGGGCTACTGTCACAAAAAAGAAACTCAACAGCTGTACGAGACGGCCGAAAAGCGGCTCAGAACTCGTGACAGTCGTTGAAGAGAGAAACAAAAATAGACATCCACCCCGGATAGCTAGAAACAGCTCAGATCACAGGCGTGGTGCCGTCATTGGAGAAAAGGGGACAATGGCTCATCAGGATCATTTTCCAGGCTCACGGGTACTTGTATTGAGCTCATTGATGTCGTCAATCCTCATAATCCTTTGTCACACCGTGGTGTATACTAGTTTTATTCTCGTAACCACCCTCACGTGGTTGTCAGATCCTCATCCGAGTGACTTGTAAGATCTTGATGGTATGCTCATTGCATATATATGAGGACCTGATTCCGAGAGAGACGTGTATTCTGCTGATTCTTGATTCTGACCAAAATGTTGTGGATCTGATTCTTGGGATCCACTGCCATATGCTGTCAATTCACATCGTACTACCTTGTACCAATGTCTTACTGAGGAAGATAGGCTGGCTTGAGCTTGAAACTTTCACCGGACAGCTTGCTGAAGAAGACTGAATATTGTGCTTTAGAAGCTTACCCCCTTAAAGACTTTGCTGGAGAAAGACTCAGTACCTTATGCCGGAAGCTTTTGCGGCTGCTTACTGAAGAAGACATGGTACCTTGCATGGGGAATAATCCATGTATCATGCTGAGGAAGATAGATGAATCTTTGCCTTGGAAACTTCTCGGGTATCTTGCGAGGGAAAAGTGGGTTGCTTACACCAAAAACTTCTTATTGTGATATGCGGACCGATTTCCACATATACAACCACCTGAATATTTATTGATTGTTTTGCATGAAACGGGGTTTTGCAGGACTATCCTCCTTTCTGAGTATATGCCATATTTTTGCTTGCTTCCAGGTACATCGAGTTCCAAAATCATCCTCAACGAAAAATTAAACTTGTACCTGAGTCATACCTTTGATAATATTCTGCAAACCTTGCACACAATTTATCTTCTTGTTGATTTAATCATTTTGTTGTGATGAGTGCATGCTAATGCAAACTTGATACTGACGGTCCATCCAGGATTTCTTTTGCATCCAGACAAGATATTCCTAATTTCATTGCAGTCTGCTGATAATTCCATTTTGTTTAGCTGAGTTTCCAAATATATGCATTTCTTGCTGACTCTTCGGGTCCGGTGTCGGCTGACGAGCAACTTTAATAGGGGAAAATTTTGTAACACCGAAGGCCCAAAGAAAGGAACAACAGAAACGACTAAAACAAAAGCACACAAGCATTCTACTAATATAATTAATCAAGCAATCATCACATATTACTGCTAGTCACACAATATGCATGCCTACTTAAGCACACAAATTTCGCGGAATCTCCGGTACTACGATCTAGCATGCTGTGACGATTTGCATGAGGACGAATAAATGTGTGGAAGAATTGGTGTAAACAGTGATACACCAAGTGCTAGCTTAGCCAGATAGCAACCTGAACTAGCTTAGAGGCGAGGACATACTTGGTAATCATGCAGTGGGACACGAAGGTCGCACCCGCATTATTATCAAGCGGAGGGAAAAGATCCGTACTCGTCCAAGAAATAGGATTGCAGGAAAAAGCTGAGGCTGTTGACATTGCCCTTTCTTGATAACTAAGATCATTAAGGGTTGCCAACACGATAGAATAAAAGAACGATCCGGGATTGAAGCATGTCCATCACCGAAATGATAGACGGGACTAAAAGAAAGACATCGGTGTGATACCCGAGCACCATTTTTGCAAACAGTATCGGGATCACTTGGCATCACTCTGCTGGGACAGAAATGACACCAAACACCGAAAGAAAAAGGAACTGGAGAATTGCAAAGGTTGAGCTGTAGTGGATCCAAACCGATGCCAGCTACACTCACCAAATAAACCGTTCGCGACTAAATAATAATCTATATGCATGCTATGCGACAAACAAATGCAGCAATCAAGTGCAACAAACCAACTGGGGTCTATACTACCGCTTTCTAATGTTCGCGCGGTCTAGGGCGTCCTACAGCCAGACCTGCTCTAATACCAAGCCTGTGGCACCCCGGCTCAGAGAAAACCGGAACACCACGTATTCCAGCCCAGAGATCGAGGAGAAGTCTTCTGGAATACGGCACTTCTTAGCATAGAACAAACCAACTCTTTATTACACAAATATGAATACAAGGTCTCCGATATTACAATGAATAACATCGGTACAGCGACACTACGCCATCCTCAGTTGCTCTATGCAAGCAGCAGAACAACACGATGCAGCGGAAGAACTCTAGCAGCGGAATAGCGGCGACGGTGGTTAACTCCACTCCGCAGGGACTGGCTGGAACGCTTATCCTAGATCGCACGAACAGAAACCATGACAAGCAGGCAATCAAATCCGGCATGACCTGCAAATTGGCATGACACGCCAGGTCAGTACATTGAATGTACTTGCAAGCTCACAATAACTAGAATCATTCAAGACAGATAACAGCATGACAATTACAGGTTCAACAAGAATTAACATGATATCATCAGAACCATATAGCATGAACAACCTGAACATGATACAGTTAACACAACATGAACATGGCATGAACATATTAATCCGACAATACTATCATGCAACATGATGTCACTACATGCACCACTTATACTGCTCGGGTTACCTCGTAACCAATCACATGCATCACTTACCAACCTCGGACATCACACGATCATCTCAGGATCAAATCAAGCTTGGTATAAACAATACCATAGCAATCATTAAATGACCACAAGGAGCTTCATCTTTACCCACAACTCTCGCACAACATCACAAATATACAACAACTCGGTATCATTGATACCATTGTGATCCTTACGGGAATCACAACCCGACCAACACTTGGCCCGTGATCCTTACGGTGATCATAACCCAACCAACTCTTGGCCAGTGATCCTTACGGCGATCACAACCCGACCAACACTTGGCCCGTGATCCTTACGATGATCACAACCAACTTATCTCATTGTTATTAAGCACATTATTCTTATTACTGTTGACTCATGGTGTGACCTACTTTCGACCTGGGCCATTAACCACGGGCGCGGCTATCAATAGATTTAATATACACTCTGCAGAGGTTAGTACACTGTACCCACACTACGGAACCCATGGCCTCTCACTCCCATTCGGGTGGACCAACGATGTTCCAACAAAACTGATCTACTGTCATGACACTCTCCCGGCAACTCCGACTCACTCCCCACTGGGCTAGTCCTGGGTGGCCCCGTGTCTACCTCCAGATACAATGACCACCGTCGTGGCCCGATCCACTCCGGGATCCTTGCGCAAAATCAAATCAAAACTGGGCACACGGCTTATGTCCGCCTACCTGATCAGGGTAGCGCGCGCCCATAACCTTCCCTCGTTGGAGGCACTGGCGAGAGGCACAACAATATACCCAGTTAGGACCGTCCCATACCGGTTAGCATGGTTGCACTGGTCAGCATTGATTCAGCAGCACCATGACTCAGCCAACAGTTGTTCAAGTTCAATTTAATCTGATTACTTGAATGCAAATATGCTGAGCCATGATAAAATAATATGATGCCAACTATAATACATGAACATGATATCAACATCACCATGAGGGTATCACATAACAATCCATCATATCAACAATAACTCATATCCACTAAACATGGCATACTGACTAGCACGACCATCACCAACATCAACATGTACCACTAGCAATCATAATCATATGAAAGGAGATACTAGCAGGTATAATATGATCACAAAGTACAGAACAACATAGCATAACAGTGAACATGCAACTCTAAACATTACCGGAACAACGATAACCATCTTTTCAACAAGAAAACATTTAATAAAGATTCAAGTTGAAAACCATGGCTATTGCATGAATATCATGCAAGTGGGTATTGTGGCTTTCCTGGGGATAAAGAAGGCACTGGGGAGAAGTGCGGTGAAGCCGCGGAAAGAATTGCCGGAAATCGTTCTCTCTCGGAGGGGG
Organism: Triticum aestivum; assembly: GCF_018294505.1. Taxonomy (NCBI): domain Eukaryota; kingdom Viridiplantae; phylum Streptophyta; class Magnoliopsida; order Poales; family Poaceae; genus Triticum; species Triticum aestivum. Next base: position 552,541,632 of record NC_057798.1, on the reverse strand, counting down.
ATGATTAAGGGCAAGGGCATAATGGTCATTTCCACAGTGTCAAACCATAGTGAAAGCATTACCAACAGAACAGGCTCGACGAAATGAAGAAGTGAGTGTTGGAATCAACTCATTTGGAGCTACGCTTACAAAGATACAAACGTTTTTCTGCGAGGGACCCATGCTGACGTGGCGATGACCGGTCAAAAGGGGCAGAGGCGGGGCCGGATCATGTGGCTGACAGGTGGGGTCACGGGGCCCGCCTGGCCAAGTCAAAGCCCCACCTGGCCATCTCCTTCTTCCTCTCGATAGAAGCAGGGAAGAGGCGAGGCCGTGCGGCGCCGGCGATGGCCTGGGCAGCTCCGGCCGTCCCTGGTGGAGCTGGGACCACCGGCGGGCGCGGAACGGAGTGCTGCTCCCTCCTGGAGCAGCAGCAGGCGCTAGGGAGGCCTGGAGTTGACAGCGGCTGGCAGGGGCCGAGGGCAGCGGCGGCGGTTGACCTTGGGGGCACGCGGCTAGGGGTACTCTGGCGACGAGGGGAAGGACTGGGGAGGGTCACCGGAGCATGGGGAGGACGTGGGTGAAGTCAGTGGGTGGAGAAGGGGACCGGGGAGCTCGAATTTTAGCCGAGCTTCGCGGCGGCCATGGCGATGGTGAGGGGCACAGAGAGCTCCTCGAGCTCGGGGAAGAAGCTAGGCGGGGCTAGAGGAGGTGCAGGAGGCCAATGGTGAGCTTGGGAGGCTCGGGGGATGGCTATATATAGCCGAGCGAGAGGGAGCCGTGCTGGCGTCGTCGTGGATGCGTGGCCGGCGCCACGGACGCGTGCTCGCGTGCATGAGCTCGGGGGAAAACGACGGGGAGGGCACATGGGAGAGCTCTCACGAGGCAGGGGAGGCCAAGGGGGCGCAGGGAGGATGCAGCCGAGGAGGAATACGACGGCTGATGCACTATGTTCTCGTGGGCGTTCAGTAGCGAGCGTCGGTGAGGAAGAGGACGGAGGGGGAGAGGGGTCCAGGGGAACGGCGATGAGGAGAAGAAGCCACTGGATATGCTCACAAGCTCAAAGACGACGAGAGGGGGAGGGGGTCCAGCACAAACAACCACTAGACGCGCTCATGGCATGCCAAAACGGTGGTCACCACGAGTGCTGGCATGTCTGGGAGGCAAATAGCTGGCAAACGTTGTCTAGTGGTAAGTCCTTCCTGGGTAAGTTGTAACTACGGCGGTAACTTGGTGAAAGAGACTTCGGTTAAATAGTTAGTTAGCTCTGAAGTTTACTGCAGTAAACTTTACCAGCTCAATGTGATCACCAGGGAGTTACTTGAAGACAAAGAAGTTGTCTGGGTGTTTAGGCTAGGAAGGACTACATTCCTGGAAGGTTTTGAGGGAAAATGGTCTAAGATAAATCATAGTTGCTTCACAACTACATATTTGGTCTAGAAATGAAGATCAACAAGATGCACTCACATGGAGTGTTCAATTTGGCTAATATTGGGCAAAGCTGAGTCATTTTGTCATATGAAGATGCTCACCAAGTATCATACCATTTGGCAAAGCCAAAATGGTACTTGCTTCACAAACATCTTCTCTGGACAGAAACTTGGAATAATTATGGTGGTCAAATGGATCAATGAAATGATGCCAAAATGGGTGGAGAGATGTTTTATGGGCATAAGAATGATCTGGTAATTTATCATGATTTTTGAAGCAGTATAAAATATACTTGCTTCACAACCTGAAAATATTGCCAGAATCAAAGATTGGCTCCTGTGCTCATATAGATGATTTGATGGGGCTGAAAATGGGTGGAAGGGGTTAATATGAGCACATTAAGGAGTGTGCAAAAGTTCAACTCATTTGGGGATTCCTAGCTAGTACTTCCTTCACAATGGCTTCTGTTTGACAGAAACTTTGAAAATTCACTGAGGAAAATTGGCTAGGCAAATAAAGTTGAACTTGTGCATGAGGCAATTATTTGGACATATAAACATTCCCAAAAAGGTTGGGAGTCAATAGGAGAAATATAAATGACACTTCCTTCACACAGTGCCACTCATGGCAGAATAGAAAAAGGAATATTGGGGAATTGTTTTTGAACATGGAAATAAAAAGTTTTGCGATATTTGATCAAGATATGACCCAAACAATTTATGAGAATTATTTGGGAATTTTTGGAGTTATGGAAATATAGGTTGCTTCAGAACCTAGGGCAATTTGAGTTATTCCTTTAATATAAAAGGAATATTCCCAATAAAAAGAATATTGGGATTTGGGCTAGGATGGAAATGACAGGGTCTAGGGAAAGATTTGGACATGACAAGGCACTCTGGAAGCAAAGAAGAGGTCATCTTCTTCAGTTTCCAGACCACAAAGCCATGGAAAAAGAAAACTCAGGCAAAAACCTCATAAAAACAAAAGAAAAAGAAAGGGCCAAAAATCAGGCTGTCACAGTCGCCCCATTGGAGTTGCTCTGAGTTGATGAAACGGCGGCCCGGGGTGCGGCCGTTGATCGCCGCAGAACAGTAGCGGGAGGCGAGGCTGATGCGGAGCTGGCTCGGGGTGGCGCATGGGGCGAGGTGCTGCGCAAGTAGCAGAGTCCAGGTCGCGGTCGGTCTGACCGATCCAGATCCAGGCCGCGGATGTTTCCTTATCTCCCTTTTTTGAATTTAAAAATTGCCCTGATGATAATCTGGCAACAACGCTTGACCTCTTCTGACTCGGATGGTTGTAGTAATCAAGGACAGAACACATCTGACCTAGTAGTACTCAAATAGTACTAGCCCTTTTCCCAAAAAGGAATAGTTGATGTTGGCTTTCACTTGGTAGAGTGCTAGTTTAAGCGGTACTAGTACTTTTGCTTTGATCTAGCGGATCAGACTAATGCTTTTGGTATAGTAATTAGACCCGGCCGCTGATCGTGAAAAAAAATCCTTCCAGGCTCGTTGGACTGGTAGAATCTTAATTTTGGAGAAAAACTTCAGTCAATCCCGGCGGATCAAAAGTGATCATACGAATCACCGGACGGTAGCAACAAAGAGGCCATAACCCTAACTTCTTTTGACTTTGCACAAAATCTTATATATTATCGCTGCGAATGTTTGCCATTGAGACGTTGATTCTTCCGCCTCAGATCTTCTTCCTCTAGTCAATTGCGAGCTTCTCGAACCCTAAAATAGATCCCTACAAGAACTCATCACCACCGTGCGCGAGCCCCACGGTGGGCACTAACTGTCGTGGAATTGTCACGGCAGATGTCCTTAGTGTGAGGACTTAGTTGTGAGGCCAACGCATATATGAGGTAGCTTGAGAGGGGTTGGGCGGAATCGAGAGACGCGACATAAGACAAGGATTTAGACAGCTTCGGGCCCCGGGAAACATCATCCGGTAATAAACCCTACATGCTGTTTGTGGCTAGGTCTCATTATGATCATGAGGGAGTCGCCGGTAAGTCGGCTCTTTGTGTCTAGCCCTAGAGATTGTTTCTTCTTTCTTGTCCCTCTTGGGGTGCCCCGCCCCTCCTTATATATGTTGAAGGGGCGGGTTACATGACTAGTCCTAGTAGGATTAGGATTACTCTATTACAAGTGGAGTCCTAGTCTTGCTTCCTTTGTAAGGGAATATTCCTTACTCTTTCCTCTTAAGTCGGCCCACCATAACATGAGCCGGCCTTCTGGGCCTTGGACCTAGTCTTCTATCTGACCCGCCGTCAGGGCCATCCGTGAGTTGCCAGGCTCGTGATTCGCCAATCCTCTGGCGGGTTACCAATGAAACGCCAAGTTCGGCCGGGTCATACCGCGGGGTATATCCCCGACATACTTCATTGACAATAACATCATATGATGTCACCCCCACCATGGGGCTCGAACCCACGTCCATAAGGTTAAGAGCCTTATGCTCTACCAACTGAGCAATATGTCCTTCAATACAATATATTAGGACTTGTGTACTTTGAATTTTTGACAGGAGCAATTGGTAGCCCCAAGGGCCGGCTCATTTGAGTCGGGTCTTCAATAAGGTAAGTAAGAAATGACCTTGCATTAGCCCCCAAGTGCCATGGTGCATGCTGGCAGTAACATGGTACTTGCATATTTGATGTAATCTCAACTTGAATATGTAGGCCCCAAGTGCCGGGTCATAAGCATGCAGCGACTCGGGACTATTCCTTCCATTGCAGAATTAATCATATCCATTGATAAAGAAATAATAGCCATTGCGCTGAAGCGACTTTGAAAACCTCAATCATAATACTGGTTATTGATAACCATAATAAAAATCCATCCATGTTGGCTATTCCATATTTGAATAATATAATTCGGAGTAAAATACCTGGAGGCTATGGCTGATGGCGACTTAATGCGCATTCATTGGGAAACCAAAATTTTTGTAACCCGACGGCATATAACCTTTAACAATCAAGAACTGATAACATCAATATCAATTTTGATGATGGGCTTGAACTTAATCATTTATGTAAGCCATAGCTCTGCATGTTCTGCACAAGGTTTAAACAATACATGGCCTGGCGACTTACCGTCAAAAGCCAGGGTGGGTAACAACCCAATCATAATATAGTCTCATGCAATTATGGAAAAGACTAGCATTAAGGCCATTCAAACCTAAACATACTGACGACTTGAAGTCAAAAGCCAGGGTGGGTGATCAAACCTCGCATATTCATATAACTAGGAAAACATACCTGTAGGATTGATTTATACTGCTGGCTTACATTGCCATCCCAGTGAAGGTAATAATCCAATGATTTATAAGCGCATGATTCCAATGGCGCAATCCAAAATATACTGGTGACTTAACGTCAAAACCAGGGCGGGTTAGCAAACCTCAGATAACAAAAATAAATATCATACATGTGATACTTATGAACATTGCTGGCTTATCATGCGAGTAAGGGCAATAACCCTGAAGATATAGAGTAGAACGCCTTGTTCACTTTAGTCACACCGCCGGCTTATCACGCCATATGAACCAAGGGGTAATATCCCAAAACTTAGAGCACAACGCTTCCAAGTATATAAGATCATCATACACTGGCAACTTATAGTCCAAAGCCAGGCCGGGTTAATAAACACTGGATAAATTCATATATGAACCATAAAGCATCATAGCCCTCATCAGTTTTCAACCATGTATTAACATGTCACAATGGAGGAACCTCAAAAAATGTTCAAATCAAATAACAAAAAATCAAGGCTTTCATAGGCGGCCAGGCCTAAAGATCAAGTGCTTTCAAAGGGCCGCACAACCACTGAGTTAAACCTTCATGCAAACCTTATAAGCCGGGCCTCACATGACCAATCATCGTTTTAACTTTGACAAGTTCATGGTCTTGTATAAGATTGACTGTCAAAAGTACGGCGGGTCATTCCAGTTAACTGGGCAGAGTGGCAGACTTAAAAAGGCAGGATAACCCGGGTTTTTAGGTGAATACACCTGGCTTCCAAGCCTGGCTTTTAAGCCTATTACAAGGGTCATAAAAACTCTTGTCCCTTGAACAAAGAGCCCCCAAGTAACATTTTATTCCAAGCATATAAGCCGGATCAACAAGGGTAGTCATAGCCATGCTCAATGAGCAGGAAGCCCCCAAGTGTTTTGTAATCATGGCGTATAAGCCAGACCAAAAGGGTAATCATAGCTATGCTCAGTGAGCAGGAAGACCCCAAGTGACCAATAATATAAACCAATAAGGCAGGATACCCATGTTTGAACCATGCATCATGGCAGCAAGTTTTCTTTCGCAACCTTTAATTTTTCCTGAGAACTCGAACTTGCGAGAGATGGATTCTTTTTGAACCGGATTTTTTTAATCGGATATTGAGAGCTTCAAAGCTTCATGAGAGACATATTTCCCTTGAGCCGGATTTTAAACCGGAATTCTTCATTTTGAGCCAGAAATTTTCTAATGACCTTTAATTTTTTCATTAACGTAGCCTCCAGGACAGGGTTATCTTCCCTCCAATGACCCAGAGCTCTTGAATTCACTGAAACCGGCTAATTCTGCTGAGTCATGTCATTGTAGCCCCCGAGTCTTAAGATGACTCGAGGAGTTGTCTTGAGATTCTTCATACTCAACCTCTTGATATTTGTATATTTCTCATATATGTCATGCAACAAATTTCGTGACAAGACGGTTATCTTTGCAGTAGGCACTCACCCTGCATTTAAAGATTTTGCAAGAAAGAGTAATTGCACTTTTAAAGAAATTCATATGTAATATGAAAAATATACTGGATGGATTTCACCTTATATGTTAGGCCGGAAATTATGCGCCACAGAGTTGATGATCACTATGGTGAAGCTGGAATCAATTATAGGTGAGTCGGCCACGGGAGCAGACAGATGAGTCGGCCGCGGCGTTGTAAACCAGCAGGAACAAGCAAGTTGTCCTCCGCATTGTAAGCCGGCGTAGACACATGAAATGGCCGCGAGGGCAAACGGACGAGTCGTCCGTGGCGTTTTAAGGCGGCACAGACATGTGAGTCGGCCGACACGTTGATGTAAACTAGACCGCGACATGTGTGTCCCTGAAGCCGCGCCGCACAGCTGAACGTGCATCCACGGTATAACACCGACCCTTTTTCTTTTAATAATCATCCTGCATAAAAAATATTATAGGCTAGAGTAATTGTTGTCAGATGAATTAACATGTACTGATAAAATACATAGGAAAAATAACACCTGGTATTTTTGGCTGAATGGACACGGATGCTGGCGCTGGATAATGCATAGTGCTACTTTCATTTTTGATAGAAGAACTGATTGGTTCTCTTGTCTTCAAGTGCCCGAGGTCTCCATGTGACCTTCTCCTCCTTTTTTTAAACAAATCCAAAACAGTGCACACATGCCCCCTCGAGCAGATCTTCTCTTTTCCTTCTTAGTTTCTGTTTACTAGTCGATGTGCTGCATCTTTCTCAGGATGGAGTAATACTTAATTGCATCTTCTTTGGCAGATTATGCTTGTTTTAGCAGATGGGGGCAGCGACCCAAAGGCACAGTGGCTCTGCACAAACGGAATGAAGCCTGGGGCGAGGTGCAGGGCCGCGGAGGTGAATCGGAGTAGACATAAGGCGGCTCTGAAGCAACGACACACGAGCTACTCGGTGGTGGGTACGCGGAGGCGGTGGGTTGCAGCCAGCATGGACGGGGCGGCGGCAAACTAGACCGGGCCGGCATGAAGCCCACAGAGCGTGTGGCCGGTGTAGCAGCGGGCGAGGCGGCTGTCAGTGTCAAAACCGGCGGATCTCAGGTAGGGGGTCCCGAACTGTGTGCCTAAGTTGATGGTAACATGAGGCGGGTGACATGATGTTTACCAAGGTTCGGGCCCTCTCTATGGAGGTAATACCCTACTTCCTGCTTGATTGATCTTGATGAATATGAGTATTACAAGAGTTGATCTACCACGAGATCGTAATGGCTAAACCCCTAAAAGTCTAGCCTGTATGATTATGATTGCCTCAACGGACTAAGCCCTCTGGTTTATATAGACAGTGGAGGGGACTAAGGTTATACAAAGTCGGTTACAGAGAAAGGAATCTTCATATCCGGGCGCCAAGCTTGCCTTCCACGCCAAGAAGAGTCCCATCCGGACACGGGAGAGAGTCTTTTGTCTTGTATCTTCATGGCCCAACAGTCCGGCCCATGCTACATACACTACAAAAAAAAGACACATCCGTGACATTTTGGGCCGAACGAATTTTTTTCCTATCATACATATGACACTTCTATGACGATAATTGTGACAAAACCCGGTATCATCATAGATGTGGTGGGCTCCTACTTCTATGACAAAAAATCATGACAGAAAATGGGCTTTTCGTCCTGTGCGGGCCGGAGACGCATCTGCATGACATTCTTTGGGCCGTCCATGACAGAAAAAACCATGGTAGAAGCGAGGGCGAGGAAAATTTCGGAGAGTTCCCGATTATGGTGGGTGGTCGGGGGCCGAGCGATGCGCGTTTCTCTCGTACACGTACACGCGTGTGTGCGAGGCGTTGGCTCTAACTGAACCCGAGCGAGGCGTTGGGCTCTAACTGAACCCGAGCGATTGCATTGCAGGCTACGCATTATTGAACCCGAGCGATCGATTCCTTCGCTACTGCTGCTAACTGAAGCCGATCGATGTTGCCTCTCTGGATGAACAGTGAGCGTTGCCGGGGGTGGGGTTGGATGAACAGTGAGCGGTGGGAGTGGATGAACAGGACCCGTGGCGTTGCCTCTGGATGAACAGGACCCCGATCGATCGAGCCGGTTGGGGCTGGATGAACAGGACCCCGTGGAGGGCTGGATGAACAGGACGACCTCGTGGAGGGCTGGATGAACAGTAGAAGGTGGAGGGGTGGATGAACAGTAGCCCGTGGAGGGGTGGTTGAACAGGATCCTGTGGAGAGGGGTGGTTGAACAGTAGCCGATGGAGTAGCGCGCGGTGGAGGCTAGATGAACAGGAGCCCGTGGATGAACAGTCGCAGGTGGAGGCTGGAGGAGGTCGACGGTGGATGAGCAGTAGCCCGTGGAGGCTGGAGGAGGTCGACGGTGGAGATGAACATTATCCCATGGAGTCCCGTTTTGCGGTACGCCACACCCCTCCCGGTGAACATGACCCCCGTTTCGACTGTAGCGCTCCAACACAAGTCTGTTTCGTCTGTTTTGTGGTATGCCACACCCCTCCCGATCAATAGGACCCCCGTTTCGACCGTAGGAGGTCTGTTTCCTCTGTTTTGTGGTACGCCACACCCCTCCCGATGAATAGGATCCCGTTTCGAACATGGCCGGCTGAACACAAGGCCGTTTCCTCCGTTCTGCGGTAGGCCAGGCCTCGTTTCCATCGCCTATTCGGTCCAAGCCCTCCCGATGAACACGACCACACATTCCGTTCCGACCCAGCCGGTTGGATCCCCATGAACACGACGATGATGCTGTTTCTCCATTCCAACCCAGCCAATGTACACGATCCCTGGCCGTACATATATATGCGCGAGTAGGCGTTCGAGACCCCGCCCGTATGTACACATACGTGGCCGTATTTTCTTTGTTGCACCCTGGTCGCTGTACGTACGTGTACATGCTACGTGCGCGCCTCTACTACGACATGTGCACACCTCTACTACGACATGTGCGCGCCTTTACTACGACACGTGCGCGCCTCTACATCCACCAGTATGTACGTACATGTTCGCGACCAGAATGACAACACTACGTTCGCTTCGACCAGGTGGGTCCCGACTGTAAGGCACTTCCTTGTGTGCGAAGATGTAGCTGGTGGGTCCCAGCAGTCAGGGGGGCGAATTGTTTTTTCTCGGATGTACTTCCTTGCATGCGAAGATGTAGCTGGTGGGTCCCAGCAGTCAGGGGGCGAATCATTTTTTTCGCGAAATACGGTGGCCCGTCCGGTGGGTCCCCGCTGTCAGGTGGAGGAAAATTATTTTGCGCGTAATATGGAGGCACTTCCGATGGTGTGGTGTACCAGCTGTCAGCTTCTCCACGTACAGTCCAGGTCTGATGGAAGTCGTTCCTTGACCACATTGACCATGCCGTGCCGAGAGCACCACGGCGGTGGACGATGGCGAGGCCCAGGAAGGGGACGACGCGGAGCTGGGGAAGATGCGGAAGTGGATGCACACACGGAGAGGTTTCACTGGTTCGGCTGTGCTGCCGTCGCCGCAGAATAACAGGGGGTGTGGGTGAGTGGAGGGATGGCCTGGCCAGCGGTGGGAGTAGTAGGGGCGGTGAGTCCTCCACGGCAGCACAGCCGACCACGGGAGGCAGGAGCAGGCGGCACGACCGACGCTGCTTTGGGCGGCTGGAGCAAGAAGACCAGAGGTTCAAGAAGCACGACGACCGTTGGATGGACATCGTACGGTCACTGCAGCTAGAATCGTTTATATTGACTAAGTTGACAAAGCCCTTGGTACATCAACTTAGTAGGCCCATAGGCCAGCTTCCGAAACGGTGCGTCCCAGATGTCAGGGGGAGGAATCATTTTTTGGGCGGGTGAAGCTAGAATATCCGAGATTGAAGAAGAAGCACGGCATCCGTTGGATGGACATCCAACGGCCACTGCCGCTAGAACCGTGTGTTGACTATAAGTTGACAAAGCCTTGCATATGCGTCAACTCTATTTTTTTAGGGGACGCGTCAACTTAGTAAGGCCAGAAGTGTGTGGCAGAGAACTTATAGCCCATTTGAGATTTGTAAGAATGTGCAGCCCATTTTTGAATTCTAATGGAATTTACTACAACCCATTTACAGTTTGTTAAAAGTACATCCCATTTCAAGCAATCATTCAGAACAGAATTCAATACAATTTCCCACATTTTGATGGGATCCGATATATTTTTATCCCGAAATTTCTAGTCAGATTAAATACAATTTCAATATAAATTTATATTACGTAAAAATCCAACGAAACATTGCGCTCGCAACAATTAATGAAATTAAATTTTCAATATCCAAAAAAATATTTTATAAAGTAATTACGTGTTTTGTGCATTTTTTTATAGTTACTGCCCAGTTTTTATAATTACATCTCATTTATTATTTCTTAAAGCCCATTTTCTTGTTAAGCCTAATGCATCCCTCATAGGAAAGATTTGCAGCCCAGCGGGGCGGAGAATAACAAGTTGACCTTGCCTGGGTATTCCTAAAAAAAAGTATACCTGGGCTAGCCATTTTCAGCTTGAAAAAAATTAATATCTGGGCTGGATATCTGGCCTGGGCTAGACGGGCCACAGCCCGCCGAGTTAATACATGCAGTGATGTTTTCGTTGTTGTTCAGAGGAGAAAAATTAATATCTGGGCTAAACATCGAAAATCTCTGCAGTGCTCACACCTCTAAAACACAAATACTGCTCGAGCTGCTTGGTCCCAGCTGTCGGCCGCTTCTTGTGCAATTCTCTCGTTTATTGACTAGTACATAGGTTGACAATGGTGTGGGACCGTGATGTCAGGAAACCAGGAGGAAGCAAAATAAATTATAGTTTTATATATCTATATCTATATCTATATCTATATCTATATCTATATCTATATCTATACTACTTATTATATATATTTATATATATTTATTTTTTTATTTTATATATAGTGTATCAGTTTTGAGATGGATCGAGAGCTTCAATCATAACCGTTGGTTTCCAAAATCCAAGGGCTAAGATCACCCGGATTCGCCATGAACAGTAGACTGGTATGGCCTCTGCTGTGTTCTAGAATATTCACGTGGCCCTTCCAGGAATAAAAGGCCCATATGCGATGCCTCATGGGCTATATTTTATGGCTTGAGCGCATGACGACTTGAGCCCAGATAAGAAGGTTTGGGAGGAGAATGGGAAGAAAAAATAATAGAGTAACATACAGTTTTTTAATGAACCTCCAGTGTTTTAGATGTGAATGTAGACTTTTTTGTATGAATATTAAAAACAATTGTGGGTGGAATTCCATTTATCAAAATCACTCCATTATATTTTTTTGAGTCACACTCCAAAATCACTCCATTCTTTTAAGACGTGCATTGCACGTGCATACATACTACTCCCTCCGTCCTAAAATAAGTGACTCAAAAATGACTCAACTTTGTACTAATGTTAGTACAAAGTTGAGTAAGTTTTGAGTCACTTATTTCGGGACGGAGGGAGTAGTATATAATAAGGAGGCACTTGCGTACGTTAGTCTATGGCCCTGGTGGGTCCCCATTGTCATCCTCTCCAAGTAAAGTCATCTCCTCGCCTGCGCGCGCTTTCCGTCCGAAACAGTCAGCGGCGCCCGCCCCGCTTCCTGGTGCAGGCGATTGCTCCGCCTTCAAATGACACAAGTGTCATCCGTACGTCCATCTACCGCCCACATTAATGATACACGGTTGCCGAGGCGGCTCCTCCGGCACCACACGCCCGTCCCTCCGCCGCCCACCATTGCTATGTAAACTGCTGCACCGGCCATAGCCGCAGTCATCCGCATCCTTCCCTTTCTCCTGTCCACACCACTACTGCCCACCATGGCTTCCTCGCGCTCCAGTGCTCTTCGGGACGGGCGAACGATGGACCACAAGGAGATGGCAACCATTGTTGCTGACCGGCTGGCCGGCAGGCAGCCGGAGGACGACGACGTCCCAATGGAGAACATGGTAGTCGATGATCCGACGCCAACCCCCTCCTCCGCACCATGACCATAAGCGAGGCTCGTGCCCAATATATGGACACGGTGAGGCAGATGCGTGAGGAGCAGTTCCGGGAGGCACAGGCCGATGCCGCCTACAACCACCATCTCCTCGAGGAGCACCTGCAGGTGGAGGAGCAGATCGCCACGAAGCAGGAGGCGCTGCTCGACTCGTACCGCTCTGCCCGCAAGGGCTGCCTCGAGCGCTGGCGGTACCACATGCAGGTGGCTGAGGCTGCGACCGCCTACAAAGAGGGCGATCAAGCGGGCGAGGCGCTGTTTGGCGAGACCGAGGACGAGGCAGAGGACAATGCCGACTCCGACGAGTTACCGCTCCGCTAGCGTCAACGAGGCCCTGCTCCACCGAGGCCCCGCGGCGCCAACAACGAGGTAGAGGACACCGCCGGCTCCGCCGAGGCTCCGTCCCTCCTGTTGGAAATATGCCCTAGAGGCAATAATAAAATGGTTATTATTATACTTCCTTGTTCATGATAATTGTCTATTATTCATGCTATAATTGTATTAACTGGAAAACATAATACATGTGTGAATACATAGACCACAACATGTCCCTAGTGAGCCTCTAGTTGACTAGCTCGTTGATCAATAGATGGTTATGGTTTCCTGACCATGGACATTGGGTGTCATTGATAACGGGATCACATCATTAGGAGAATGATGTGATGGACAAGACCCAATCCTAAGCATAGCACGAGATCGTGTAGTTCGTTTGCTAAAAGCTTTTCTAATGTCAAGTATCATTTCCTTAGACCATGAGATTGTGCAACTCCCGGATACCGTAGGAATGCTTTGGGTGTGCCAAACGTCACAACGTAACTGGGTGGCTATAAAGGTGCACTACAGGCATCTCCAAAAGTGTCTGTTGGGTTGGCACGAATCGAGACTGGGATTTGTCACTCTGTGTGACAAAGAGGTATCTCTGGGCCCACTCGGTAATCCATCATCATAATGAGCTCAATGTGACTAAGTAGTTAGTCACGGGATCATGCATTACTGAACGAGTAAAGTGACTTGCTGGTAATGAGATTGAACGAGGTATTGGGATACCGACAATCGAATCTCGGGCAAGTAACGTACCGATTGATAAAGGGAATTGTATACGGGATTGCTTGAATCCTTGACATTGTGGTTCATCCGATGAGATCATCGTGGAAAAAGTGGGAGCCAACATGGGTATCCAGATCCCGCTGTTGGTTATTGACCAGAGAGCTGTCTCGGTCATGTCTGCATGATTCCCGAACCCGTAGGGTCTACACACTTAAGGTTTGGTGACACTAGAGTTGTTATGGGAATTAGTGTGCAGTTACCGAATGTTGTTCGGAGTCCTGGATGAGATCCCGGACGTCACGAGGAGTTCCGGAATGGTCCGGAGGTAAAGATTTATATATGGGAAGTCCTATTTTGGCCACCGGAAAATGTTCGGGATTTTTCAGTATTGTACCGGGAAGGTTCTAGAAGGTTCCGGAGTGGAGCCCACCTGCATGGGGGGACCCACATGAACGTGGGTAGTGGGGGCAAGGCCCCACATCCCTGGTCAAGGCGCACCAAGATCCCCCCTTAGAAGGAATAAGATCATATCCCAAAGGGATAGGATCAAGATCCCTAAAAAAGGGGATAACAATCGGTGGGGAAGAAAATGATGGGATTTCTTTCCTCCCACCTTTGCCAACGCCCCAATGGACTTGGAGGGCAAGAAACCAGCCCCCTCCACTCCTATATATAGTGGGGAGGCGCATGGGAGCTACACCCCTTGCCCCTGGCGTAGCCCTCCCCCTCTCCAACTCCACCTCCTCCTCAGTAGTGCTTGGCGAAGCCCTGCCGGAGAACTACAAGCTCCACCACCACGCTGTCGTGCTACCGGAGCTCTCCCTCAACTTATCCTCTCCCCTTGCTGGGTCAAGAAGGAGGAGACGTCCCAGGCTGTACGTGTGTTGAACGCGGAGGCGCCGTCCGTTCGGCGCTTAGATCAAAATCGACTGCGATTTGAATCGCTGCGTGTATGACTCCACCAACCGCGTTCTTGTAATGCTTATGCATCACAATCTTCAAGGGTATGAAGATGCAATCCCCTCTATCTCTTTGCTAGTCTCTCCATAGATTGATCTTGGTGATGCGTAGAAAATTTTGAATTTCTGCTACGTTCCCCAACAGTGGCATCATGAGCTAGGTCTATGCGTAGTTTCTATGCACGAGTAGAACACAAGTTGTTGTGGGCGTCGATTTTGTCAATTTACTTGCCGTTACTAGTCTTATCTTGATTCGGCGGCATCGTGGGATGAAGCGGCCTGGACCGACCTTACACGTACGCTTACGTGAGACAGGTTCCACCGACTGACATGCACTAGTTGCATAAGGTGGCTAGCGGGTGTCTGTCTCTCCCACTTTAGTCGGATCAGATTCGATGAAAAGGGTCCTTATGAAGGGTAAATAGCAATTGGCATATCACGTTGTGGTTTTGGCGTAGGTAAGAAACGTTCTTGCTAGAAACCTATAACAGCCACGTAAAAACTTGCAACAACAATTAGAGGACGTCTAACTTGTTTCTGCAGCATATGCTGTGTGATGTGATATGGCCAAAGGATGTGATGAATGAAATATATGTGATGTATGAGATTGATCATGTTCTTGTAATAGGAATCATGACTTGCATGTCGATGAGTATGACAACCGGCAGGAGCCATAGGAGTTGTCTTAATTTATTGTATGACCTGCGTGTCATTGAATAACGCCATGTAATTACTTTACTTTATTGCTAAACCGTTAGCCATAGTAGTAGAAGTAATAGTTGGCGAGACAACTTCATGAAGACATGATGATGGAGATCATGATGATGGAGATCATGGTGTCATGCCGGTGATGATGATGATCATGGCGCCCCGAAGATGGAGATCAAAAGGAGCAAAATGATATTGGCCATATCATGTCACTATTTGATTGCATGAGATGTTTATCATGTTTTTGCATCTTATTTGCTTAGATAGACAGTAGCATAAATAAGATGACCCCTCATAAAATTTCAAGAAAGTGTTCCCCCTAACTGTGCACCATTGCGAAGGTTCGTTGTTTCGAAGCACCACGTGATGATTGGGTGTGATAGATTCTAATGTTCAAATACAACAGGTGTAAGCCAGATTTACACAAGCAAAACACTTAGGTTGACTTGACGAGCCTAGCATGTACAGACATGGCCTCAGAACACAAGAGACCGAAAGGTCGAACATGAGTTGTATAGCAGATACGATCAACATGAAGATGTTCACCGATGATGACTAGTCCGTCTCACGTGATGATCTGACACGACCTAGTTGACTCGGATCATGTATCACTTAGATGACTAGAGGGATGTCCATCTGAGTGGGAGTTCATTAAATTAGATGAACTTAATTATCATGAACATAATCAAAAGTTCTTTACAAATTATGTCGTAACTTGCACTTTAGTTCTACTGTTTTAGATATGTTCCTAGAGAAAATTTAGTTGAAAGCTGATAGTAGCAATTTTGCAGACAAGGTCCGTAAACTGAGGATTGTCCTCATTGCTGCACAGAAGGCTTATGTCCTTAATGCACTGCTCGGTGTGCTGAACCTCGAGCGTCGTTTGTGGATGTTGCGAACATCTGACATACACGTTTTGATGACTACGTGATAGTTCAGTGCGTAATGTTAAACAATTTAGAATTAAGGCACCGAAGACATTTTTGAAACTCGTAGAACATATGAGATGTTCCAAGAGCTGAAATTGGGATTTCAAGCTCGTGCCCACATCAAGAGGTATGAGACCTCAGACAAGTTTCTTAACCTCTAAAGTAAGGGAGAAAAGCTCAATCATTGAGCATTTGCTCAGATTGTCTGAGTACAACAATCACTTGAATCGAGTGGGAGTTAGTCTTCTAAATGAGATAGTGATGTTTCTCCAATGTCATTGCCACCAAGCTACTAGAGCTTCATGATGAACTATAACATATCAGGGATAGATATGATGATCCTTGAAATATTCGCGATGTTTGACACCACGAAAGTAGAAATCAAGAAGGAGCATCAATTGTTGATGGTTAGTGAAACCACTAGTTTCAAGAAGGGCAAGGGCAAGAAGGGATACTTCATGAAATGGCAAATCAGTTGCTGCTCTAGTGAAGAAACCCAAAGTTGAACCCAAACCCGAGACTAAGTGCTTCTGTAATAAGGGGAACGGTCACTGGAGCAGAATTACCCTAGATACTTGGTAGATAAGAAGGCAGGCAAGGTCGAAGTATATTAGATATACATATTATTAATGTGTATTTTACTAGTACTCCTAGTAACACCATGGTAATAGATACCGGTTCGGTTGCTAAGTGTTAGTAACTCGAAATAAAAGGCTACGGAATAAACGGAGACTAGCTAAAGGCGAGGTGACGATATGTGTTGGAAGTATTTCCAAGGTTGATGTGATCAAACATCGCACGCTCCCTCTACCATCGGGATCGGTGTTAAACCTAAATAATTGTTATTTAGTGTTTGTGTTGAGCATAGACATGATTGGATTATGTCTATCGCAATGCGGTTATTCATTTAAGGAGAATAATGGTTATTCTATTTATTTGAATAATACCTTCAATGGTCTTGCACCTAAAATGAATGGTTTATTGAATCTCAATTGTAGTGATACACATGTTCATGCCAAAAGATATACGATAGTAATGATAGTACCACCTACTTGTGGCACTACCATGTAAGTCATATTGGTATAAAACGCATGAAGAAGATCCATGTTGATGGATCTTTGGACTCACTCGTTTTTGAAAAGTTTGAGACATGCGAACCATGTCTATTGGTATGTACGCATGAAGAAACTCCGTACAGATGGATCATTTGGACTCACTTGATTTTGAATCACTTGAGACATGCAAATCATACCACATGGGCAATGACTGAAAGCCTCGTTTTCAGTAAGATGGAACAAGAAAGCAACTTGTTGGAAGTAATACATTTTGATGTGTGCAGTCCAATGAGTGCTAAGGCACGCAGTGGATGTTGTTATGTTCTTACTTCACAGATGATTTGAGTAGGTGCTAAGTATATTTACTTGATGAAACATGAGTCTGAATTATTGAAAGGTTCAAGTAATTTCAGAGTGAAGTTGAAGATCGTCGTGACAAGAGGATAAAATATCTATGATATGGTCATAGAGATGAATATCTGAGTTACGTGTTTGGTACACAATTAAGACAATGTGGAAATTGTTTCACAACTAATGCCTCCTGGAACACCATAGTGTGATGGTGTGTCCGAACGTCATAGCTGCACCCTATTGGATATGGTGCATGCCATGATGTCTCTTATCGAGTTACCACTATCGTTTATGGGTTAAAGCATTAGAGATAACCACACTCACTTTAAATAGGGCACCACATAATTCTGTTGATATGACACTGTGTGAACTATGATTTAGAGAAACCTAAGCTGTCGTTTCTTAAAAGTTTGGGGCTGCGATGCTTATGTGAAAAAGTTTCAGGCTGATAAGCTCGAACCCAAAGCGGATAAATGCATCTTCATAGGACACCCAAAACAGTTGGGTATACCTCATGTCTCAATTCCGGAAGCAAAAGGGATTGTTTCTAGAATCGGGTCCTTTCTCGAGGAAAAGTTTCTCTTGAAAGAATTGAGTGGGAGGATGGTGGAGACTTGATGAGGTTATTGAACCATCACTTCAACCAATCTATAGCAGGGCACAGGAAGTTGTTCCTGTGGCACCTACACCAGTTGAAGTGGAAGCTGATGATAGTGATCATTAAACTTTGGATCAAGTCACTACCAAACCTCGTAGGTCGACAAGGATGCGTACTGCTTCGGAGTGGTATAGTAATCCTGTCTTGGAGGTCATGTTGCTAGACAACAATGAACCTACGAGCTGTGGAGAAGCGATGGTGGGCCCGGATTCCGACAAATGGCTCAAGGCCATAAAATCCGAGAGAGGATCCATGTATAAAACAAAGTGTAGACTTTGGAAGAACTACTTGATGGTCGTAAGGCTGTTGGGTACAGATGGATTTTAAAAGGGAAGACGGACAATGATGGTAAGTGTCACCATTAAGAAAGCTCGACTTATCGCTAAGATGTTTTCCGACAAGTTCAATGAGTTGACTATGATGAGACTTTCTCACTTGTAGCGATCCTAAGAGTCTGTTGAAATTATATTAGCAGTTCCTGCATTATTTATGAAATCTTGCAGATAGGATGTCAAAACATTGTTTCCTCAATGATTTTCTTGAGGAAAGGTTGTTTGTGATAAAACCAGAAGGTTTTGTCAATCCTAAAAGATGCTAACAAGTATGCTAAGCTCCAGCAATCCTTCTGAGGACTGGAGTAATCATCTCGGAGTTGGAATATACGCTTTGATGAGATGATCAAAGATTTTGGGTTTATACAAAGTTTATGAGAAACTTGTATTTCCAAAGAAGTGAGTGGGAGCACTATAGCATTTCTGATGAGTATATGTTGTTGAAATATTGTTGATCGGAAATGATGTAGAATTTCTGGAAAGCATAAAGGGTTATTTGAAAAGTGTTTTTCAATGGAAACCCTGGATTAAGCTACTTGAACATTGAGCATCAAGATCTATAAGGATAGATCAAAAACGCTTAATAGTACTTCAAATGAACACATACCATGACAAAATTTTGAAGGAGTTCAAAATAGATCGGCAGAGAAGAGTTCTTGGCTGTGTTATAAGGTGTGAGTATTGGGTAAGACTCAAGACCTAACCACGGCAGAAGAGAGAGAAAGGACGAAGGTCGTCCCCTATGCTTTAGACGTAGGCTCTACAGTATGCTATGCTGTGTACCGCACCTGAAGTGTGCCTTGCCATGAGTTAGTCAAGGGGTACAAGAGTGATCCAGGAATGGATCATAGGACAACGGTCAAAGTTATCCTTAGTAACTAGTGGACTAAGGAATTTTCTCGATTATGGAGGTGGTAAAAGAGTTCGTCGTAAAGGGTTACGCCGATGCAAACTTTGACACTAATCCGGATTATTCTGAGTAGTAAACCAGATTCGTATAGTAGAATAGTTATTTGGAATAGCTCCAAATAGAGCGTGGTAGCTGCATCTACAAGATGACATAGAGATTTGTAAAGCACACACGGATCTAAAAGGTTCAGACCCTTGACTAATAACCTCTCTCACAAGCGAGGTATGATCAAACCCCATGGGTGTTGAATTCATTACAATCACATAGTGATGTGAACTAGATTATTGACTCTAGTGCAAGTGGGAGACTGTTGGAAATATGCCCTAGTGGCAATAATAAAATGGTTATTATTATATTTCCTTGTTCATGATAATTGTCTATTTTTCATGCTATAATTGTATCAACTGGAAACCGTAATACATGTGTGAATACATAGACCACAACATGTCCCTAGGGAGCCTCTAGTTGACTAGCTCATTGATCAATAGATGGTTATGGTTTCCTGACCATGGACATTGGATGTCATTGATAACGGGATCACATCATTAGGAGAATGTTGTGATGGACAAGACCCAATCCTAAGCATAGCACGAGATTGTGTAGTTCGTTTGCTAAAAGCTTTTCTAACGTCAAGTATCATTTCCTTAGACCATGAGATTGTGCAACTCTTGGATACCGTAGGAATGCTTTGGGTGTGCCAAACGTCACAATGTAACTGGGTGGCTATAAAGGTGCACTACGGGCATCTCCGAAAGTGTCTGTTGGGTTGGCACGAATCGAGACTGGGATTTGTCACTCTGTGTGACAGAGAGGTATCTCTGGGCCCACTCGGTAATGCATCATCATAATGAGCTCAATGTGACTAAGTAGTTAGTCACGGGATCATGCATTACGGAACGAGTAAAGTGACTTGCCGGTAACGAGATTGAACGAGGTATTGGGATACCGACGATCGAATCTCGGGCAAGTAACGTACCAATTGACAAAGGGACTTGTATACGGGATTGCTTGAATCCTTGACATCGTGGTTCATCCGATGAGATCATCATGGAACAAGTGGGAGCCAACATGGGTATCCAGATCCCGCTGTTGGTTATTGGCCAGAGAGCTGTCTCAGTCATGTCTGCATGATTCCCGAACCCGTAGGGTCTACACACTTAAGGTTTGGTGACGCTAGAGTTGTTATGGGAATTAGGGCGTAGTTACCGAATGTTGTTCGGAGTTCCGAATGAGATCCCGGACGTTAGAGGAGTTCCAGAATGGTCCGGAGGTAAAGATTTATATATGGGAAGTCCTATTTTGGCCACCGGAAAATGTTCAGGATTTTTTGGTATTGTACCGGGAAGGTTCTAGAAGGTTCCGGAGTGGGGCCCACCTACATGAGGAGACCCACATGAACGTCGGTAGTGGGGGAAAGGCCCCACACCCCTGGTCAAGGCGCACCAAGATCCCCCCTTAGAAGGAATAAGATCATATCCCAAAGGGATAGGATCAAGATCCCTAAAAAAGGGGGATAACAATCGGTGGGGAAGGAAATGATGGGATTTCTTTCCTCGCACCTTTGCCAACGCCCCAATGGACTTGGATGGCAAGAAACCAGCCCCCTCCACCCCTATATATAGTGGGGAGGCGCATGGGAGCTACACCCCTTGCCCCTGGCGTAGCCCTCCCCCTCTCCAACTCCACCTCCTCCTCAGTAGTGCTTGGCGAAGCCCTGCCGGAGAACTGCAAGCTCCACCACCACGCCGTCGTGGTACCGGAGCTCTCCCTCAACTTCTCCTCTCCCCTTGCTGGATCAACAAGGAGGAGACGTCCCCGGGCTGTACGTGTGTTGAACGCGGAGGCACCATCCGTTCGGCGCTTAGATCGGAATCGACCGCAATCTGAATCGCTGCATGTACGACTCCACCAACCGCGTTCTTGTAACGCTTCCGCATCGCGATCTTCAAGGGTATGAAGATGCACTGCCGTCTCTCTCGTTGCTAGTCTCTCCATAGATTGATCTTGGTGATGCATAGAAATTTTGAATTTCTGCTACATTCCCCAACACCGCCAACGACGAGGCAGAGGACATCGCTGGCTCAGTCGAGGCCCCACCCTGCCGGCAACATGGGGGACGATTTCCACCGCTCCGCCGAGGCGCCGCCCTCCGGCAATGGGACAGAGGACATTGCCGGCTCCATCGAGGCCTTGCCCTGCTAACAACGAGGCCGCGCCACACAGAAAACGAGGAAGAGTAGAACACGGTAGGTCGCCGCCGCTCGGGTCCAAGTAAGGCCACCGCTGCTACCCTCCGGTTGAAGCCAAGCTAGGCGGGTTGACCATTGACGACCGGTTAGCTTCTTGGCGGCGACGTGGAGTCGGAGAGCTACGCTGGAGAAGAACGCTGCTTCTACTTAACTGCTGGTGCAGTTGGCTGACTGACACGTTGGCCCAACAGGCCACATGTCAGTTACGCAAGTGCACCTGCAGTTAAGTCACTGAAGGTTCTGTTCGACTCAGCGGGACACCGGTGGGTAGCTTCGGTTAATTAATTATACCTCCATCGCACCCCTTTTTAGTTGAAGAATGTATGAAATGTAATGAAATCTGACATGTTTATATGAAATCCGACCGTGTATGAATGAATTTATTTCGATTAGTTCAAATTCCTGTATCACTGGCATTGGATGAACATGCAAAAACAATACGTACTAGCATTTTTCCCAGGGTGATCACCTCGTTTGCAGCAGTTTCACATGTACTCCCTCCGGTCCTTTCTATACAAGTTTTGTCTGCAGTTAAAGTATCTCTACTTTGACCAATCTTATACAAAAAAGTATGCACTTTTACAATCTGCGAAGTAATTAAAAAGGAACAGAAGGAGTACAAAGAGTTTGAGCAGCTTTTTAGCATTTCTGTACATTGCAATGAAACACACAGGGCTTGCAATTCATAGAGAACATTCAAAACAATCGATGATTATGCATCTCAGCGACTCACATGTCAGAGGCAATATTTACTTCACAACTCAAGAATAAAGAAAAAAATGATTGACGCTGCTGACAGCAAGGGCGTTCCATTCGAAAATATCAAACGCATGTCTTAAAATCAATGAGCAAAATTTGACAAGGTTGTCCCATTCCAAAATATCAAATGCCTACGATTGTGGAATGGGCAGGGTTTTCCATTAGTTTGGACATTGACATGGCACCTTGTGCTAAATAAACCAGCTGTTCTTTTTGTGCAGTTCCACCAAAATCAACCAAATTCACGCGTAGCTTGTATGATTTCGCCCTTATATGTTGCAATGCCTTGAACTTATCGACACCTCCTTTCTTGTGGTGGAAATGAATGATTCAATGTATTCATGAACATATTGTGCAGTTCCCATTGAAATCAAGCTGATCACCCTTGTTTGCACAAATACAAAAAAAGTGATTAGTATAAAGCAAAATGTACTATGAATTGACAGTTTAAACATGCACCTACATGGTCCATGTAGAGCACACTTTTAGAAAGATGGAACTCACCAGAAAGAATCCTAGAACAACATTGTACTCGCGCATAACAACAACAAAATGGAGATTTGTTAGTCCTTCTGAGCTGAAGTTAGTTTGGTCTTGTGGGGAGTAATGTAACCATCCTTCAACTGCTCCTTCTGATGAGAATCCTAGAACAACATTGTACTCGCGCATCACAGCAAAAAAATGGAGATTTGTCAGTCCTTCTGAGCTGAAGTTAGTTTGGTCTTGTGGGGAGTAATGTAATCGTCCTTCAACTGCTCCTTCTGATGAGAAGATAGATAGGGCTTCTTTATCCTGGCATAATTGGAACTAGTCACTTCACGTACTCCATATTCTTCTTCAGAGGAAGATGATCCTGTTGTGCAAAGACAAGAGGACAACTAAATGGTAGCATCCCTATTTGCTCGAAAAAAAGGAAAGGAAATATTTAAAACAACCCAGATGAAGCACTTCTCAAGGGCAATACCACTTTTTCATGACAGTATATAAACAGTAGCACAACACCAATAGAGATGACAAAGCTCAATCATATGGATGAATTAGTGGGCGAGTACCAACCTTTGTCAGGAGGCTTATTGTGTAGAGCATACAGATCAAGCACTTCTTCGGAACCATCTGTTACTATCTACTGTGGTGGCCATGCTTACTATATACTCCTCGATTAGTTTAATGTTTCCAACATCTTTTTGTGCAGTTCCACTAAAATATATGGTATCTTCAAAGAAGATCCCTGTTTGCACAAGTAGAGATAATTACGTATTACATTAAGAGTGTCATCAAATCAGTGGCAAAACAATTGCTCGTTCCAGCCATAGCAATAAATTAAGATGCAAAACTATATCATTACTTGTGTCATCACAGTTCCAGTGCTTCATTACAGCACCGGGAGTTGATTTTTGTTTTTCCGCTTGTTCTTCCCCTTCATCACTTGGTTCAATAGCAGACAAGCTTCGCCTTCAATGTAAGATTTGGCATGTCAATTAGGGAGCACAAGTATAGCACTAAACAATGACATTAATTTTCTGATGAAAGCGGCAAAATACAGGCCAACAGTTGTGAAATATCCTTATCTTACCTCAATGGGATATTACGGTGCACATACAGATTGGAAGTCTTGTCTCCATTTGGGCAGTTCACTAAAATCAAGCAACATTATCATACAAGTAGCACAACATATGAAAGCACACTGCAGAATCATGTGAAAGAAGGCTAGTACTGACCTCTCATGATGCAGAATTCAAACAAATCACAAGAAGAAGATCTGAACCAAATTTGCCAACACGGATGGGAAGTAAGATCTCCTCTTGTGTAGTTCCACTAAGATCAAGCAATCAAGCAATGTTGTCGGTGTGACATTTTGGTTGAACTGCACAAAACACTCTTAAAACAAATGTGTTTTGTGCAGTGCAACAAAAGGTCACAATGGCAACGAGGTGAAGTAGATAACCCTGTTTACACAGAGGTGCAAAGGAAAAAATTAGTGGTCAATAACGGTGGATGACACAAAAGCCAACCAAAAGAAGCATCTACCTTATCTAAATGGGAAAGAAAGTGACAATAGCATTTCTCAAACGGTGGCATTGATTAATATTAACATAGAGATTATATTAACAATAAAATTTCGTTGAACATGTAATTTGCATTTAACTGTGGCATTGCATCAATTTTCCAGCGGCATTATGATAGGGTGTTTGTTTACAGGGACATTTTGGTGTAGGGACTAAAAAAACTCCGTATCAGTCCCATCTAAACTGATCAGGAGGGACTTTTAGGGACTAAAAGTGGGCATTTGGGACTAAAAAAAGAAGACCCCGAGGGAGTCTTTTTGGAACTTTTTCCAATAGTTGCCCCTGCCACGCATCGCACCTTATCTCTATTAGTTCATTACTAGGGGTAACATGGTCTTTTAGCATGTCATTTAATAACCTCTAGTCCATGTTTAGTCCCTGGAACCAAGCAGGTAGGGATTAGGGAGTTTTTAACCAAACAGGGCCTTAGATTAACAACAGCTAATGAGTTGCACGGGACAGTGAACGCACCAGCACCATGTGCATCTACCGATGTACTGTGGTCATGCACAGTCTGTTGCAACAAAGAACAAAAAACCAAGGAGCATATTTGTGTTGGTCCCAGTTTTTTATCTTTAGACACCTTTCCCTATGTGAGCGCAACAAATCTAGTCCTGCTCAAACTCTACAGCCTTGTCCCCCAAAACAAAAGATCAGTTTGTTACAGATGTGCGTACTGCGTTTGTCATTGTTTTCCCTTTTCGACCAACGTAGGTGCTGGATAGCCAGTCTGTACTAGTACTTTCTCCCCTTCCTTTCCTCTTTGAACCACGTCCTAGATTTATGCGATACAACTTTCCCCACTACTTTCCCCCATTCCTTTCCTCTTTGAACCACGTCCTAGATTCATGCTATACAACTTCCCCCTTCATTTCCTCTTTGAACCATGTCCTAGATTCATGCTATATACAACTTTTCCCACTACTTTCCCCCACTCCTTTCCTCTTTGAACCACGTCCTAGATACATGGTATACATGCAGCTAGAGCAATGCATGTGGAGTAAGTAAATTATACCTTAAGGTTCTTGGGGCGTGGTTCGGTGGGCGACGGGATGGCGGTGAAGAAGAAGGGGTCGGAGGCCCTCCCGCGGCGCCGCTGGGTGAAAGTGAACAACTGCGCCGGTAGTGGCGTTAAGCCTCCTTCCCTTGCCGGTGGACGGATCCTGCCGGCTCTTTGATCAGCAATGAGGGGAGAGAGAGGCCAACGAAGTCTTGTTTAGATCTAGAGAGGGCAAGAGAGTTTGAAGAGAGCAACTACAAGCGCTGAGGCTCCAGCGTGTATATATATATACTGGAGAGAGAGTGTGAAGCGTGCAAACCCTAGAAAACAAGTGCCGAGGCTGCAGCTTATACGTGATGAGGTGATTATACGGTCACTACGGTCACTACGAGATCGTATAGCTCCGTATCCATCCATTTTGACCAGTCAAAGAATCCTCCTGGCATAAATTATGCTCAAGTGTAGTTATCAAACCCGAGACCTCAAGTTTGATGAGCGAACAGGCTAACCAGCTACACAACCTCCCGTTATGTTCAACGAGAGGAAAATAACCTTTTATATATTCCTGCATTCGTGTGACAAGCATGCCGTGTCTTTTTTTTGTGTGTGTGGGAGTCATTGGGATTTCAATCATAATCGTGTCATGTGGCTTTGGTGGTAAGACTATCCACAGTGGTGCAGAAATAATGCAGCCTTAGTTACCTTACCTCTCTTCACGTAGTATGTTGGGTCCCACCAGTTAGAGGGTGAAACAAACAAATTAATAGGAAAAATTAAAAGCGCCAGCGGTGTATCTTACCTCACACATCTCGCTACTGCTCGGGAACACTGTCCAATTGATCCCTCTTGAGGGAGTCCTGGATTAGGGTGTGTCCGGATGGCCGAACTATGACCTTTGGCCGGACTCCCGGACTATGAAGATACAAGATTGAAGACTTCGTCCCGTGTTCGGATAGGACATTCCTTGGCGTGGAAGGCAAGCTTGGCGGTATGATATGAAGATCTCCTACCATTGTAACTGACTCTATGTAACCCTAGCCCTCTCCGGTGTCTATATAAACCGGAGAGTTTTAGTCCACAGGACGAACAACAATCATACCATAGGCTAGCTTCTAGGGTTTAGCCTCTCTGATCTCGTGGTAGATCAACTCTTGTACTACCCATATCATCAATATTAATCAAGCAAGAGTAGGGTTTTACCTCCATCGAGAGGGCCCGAACCTGGGTAAAAACATCGTGTCCCTTGTCTCCTGTTACCATCCGCCTAGACACACAGTTCGGGACCCCCTACCCGAGATCCGCCGGTTTTGACACCGACATTGGTGCTTTCATTGAAAGTTCCTCTGTGTCGTCACCGTCAGAAAGGATGCCGCACCCCATCTTTAAAGACGGCGCTGTTGCTAAAGGAGCCTTGGCTGTCGGCCAAACTCTCCGGCTAGGCAGTTTTTTGATGACCGCCTGTCCGGCTGCCGTGCCGACGATGACCTCTCGGGTCATCAAAAGCGATGTCCACATCAGCTCGGAACTCGCCGAGCAGTTAGATCCGATGGATCTCTCTTCCTTAAACGAGCTCTTGGATCACATCACCGCCCTGGGAGTCACTACAGATTACGGCCAGATTGGGCTTAAACCCGATCAGAGAGAGATTGACTCTCCCCAGGTCACCCACCACGTTTAAGTGGTGGAGGAACGATGCGGCGAATCTTCGCCCATCCTAAGGACCAGATATGTCCGGATTCCTGATCCCTCCAAGCCGGACATCCGTGGAGGGGAGGACGCCGCCCAAGCCCTGAACCTAAAGTCAGGCAGCAGGCCTGATTCATTGAATAACGTCCAAGAAAACAAGCTTCCGAGTTTGGAAATTTGTTGGCCCCTGAGTCTTAGATCGGGCGAGGTTCCGGATTTAAATCCACCCGCCCACCCAAATATAAGGGATCCATCCCAAATTCGGCAAGAGCCCGGGGAAACAGTACACCTTTACTGGGCCAGATTCCTCCTGGTTATGAACAGGACAAAAGACTGCCGCGAGAGGGATGCAATTTCATTATTCTGCAACAACTGCACGGACATCGGAATCCTAAATGCCATAAGTCGCCGCGAAATTACGAGCTTCACCGACTTGACATCCATAGTACGAAAGTACTGTGCGACAGAAAGCGTTCGAAAAACCGAAACAAAATTCTGGGACAATCCGACCCTGAATTCAATCCTAGTCCGAAACAAAAAGGCGCATTATCGCCAGGCACCTAGGCCACACAGCAAAAAACAAAAACCCTCTATAGGGTATGGAACCGTATTGGAGGGATGGCTCAATGGACCCTGTAAAATTCATAGTGCAGAGGAAGCCACACCAACTCATAGCCTTAGAGCATGTTGGACACTCCGGCAGGTGGCCAGAAGTGGCGAGGAGCTTCTAACTCCAGAATCCGCAGAGCACCACCCCAGAAACACCAGCATGGTGTCAACAGTCTTTGAGACATTCGCATCAAACAATGCAAGGAAGCGAACGCTCCGCAGCCTTACCGAAGTCTACCAAGTAGCGACAATAAACCCATGGAGCGATACGGCTAGTAGCTTTAATGCCAGTGACGAACCTAAATTCCGGGCAACCCGAGCACCAGCCGCACTGGTCCTTAGTCCGATAGTGGATGGCTTCCGGCTTACAAAGGTACTCATGGACGGTGGCAGCGGATTAAACCTCATCTACGAGGAAACCCTGCGAAAAATGGAAATAGACTAGAGCCGCATTGAGCGAAGCACCACAACCTTTAGATGAATAATCCCCAGCTGGGAAGCCTGCTGTTTAGGGAAAATCACACTGGATGTGGTGTTCGGCATGCCGGATAATTACAGATCTGAGGAGGTCACATTTCAAGTGGCCCCGTTCAGCAGCGGATACCACCCTCTGTTAGGGCGAGAAGCATTCACAATTTTTCAAGCTATACCCCATTACGGGTACATGAAGCTCAAAATGCCCGGGCCCAACGGAATCATCACCCTTGCTAGTGATCCGAACACAGCGCTCTGCGCCGAAAACAAGACAGCCGCACTGGCCCTAGAGGCATTATCTGAAGCCCTAGCAGCCGAGGAACTAACCGTGTTGCGCTCCATGGTGGACAGGGATGGCGTGATACTAGACAAAAGGTCCAAGTCCACCTTCTTCAAGCCGGCAGACGAAATAGTTAAGTTCCAAGTCCATCCAACGGACACTACAAAAACGGCCTCCATCGGGGCATAGCTAAGCCCTGATGTAGACGCCGCACTCAGAGAATTCCTATGAGAAAATTGGGACATTTTTGACTGGCACCCTTCAGACATGCCAGGAATCCCACGCAGGCTAGCCAAGCACAGCCTGAACATCCTAAAAGGATTCAAGCCCGTTAAGCAGACTCTTCGGCGTTTCTCCGAACCTAAGAGACAAGCCATGGGAGAAGAGCTAGCCAAACTACTGGAAGCCGGATTCATCAGAGATATAAAACACCCGGACTGGCTAGCAAACCTGGTAATGGTGCCAAAGAAGGACAAATCCTGGCGCCTATGTGTCGATTTCAAAGACCTAAATAAGGCCTGCCCAAAGGATCCCTTTCCCCTCCCCCGCATTGATCAAATCATCGACGCCACTGCAGGACACGATTGATTGTGTTTCCTCGATGCATACTCTGGCTACCACCAAATCAAGATGGCAGAGTCAGACCAAGCCGCAACGGCATTCATCACCCCATATGACCCATTCTGCGTCAATACAATGCCCTTCGAGCTCAAAAATGCCGGCGCAACATATCAGCGCATGATTCAGACATGTCGGGCCAACCAGATCGGCAAAACGGTTGAAGCGTACGTGGATGACGTGGTCGTCAAAACCAAATGCGTCGAAACTCTAATAGACGATTTGAGGCTCACGTTCGATAACCTCCGAACATATGACATTAGGCTTAACCCGGAAAAATGCGTTTTCGGCATGCCAGCCGGAAAGCTCTTGGGCTTCATTGTATCCGGTAGAGGAATTGAAGCAAACCCAACCAAAATCCGAGCTCTGTCACAATTGGATATTCCAAGAGATCTCAAGCAAATACAAAAATTGACTGGATGCATGGCGGCTCTGAGCCGCTTCATCTCCCGCTTGGGGGAAAAGGCATTACCCCTTTACCGCTTCCTTCGGCGCATCGAACACTTCGAGTGGACGGATGCCGCCATGGCCGGACTCGAAGAAATAAAAGCCATACTGGCAACAAACCCTGTCCTGGCCGTGCCAAACATCGGCGAACCAATGTTGTTATACATCGCGGCAACTCACCAAGTTGTAAGCGCAGTCCTTGTCGTCGAACGAGAAACGGACGGACACGAATTCCCTGTCCAGAAACCAGTATACTACGTGTCCACTGTCCTCACTCCATGCAAGTCCAGGTACCCACACTACCAAAAAATAGCATACGCAGTATTCATGGCATCCCGGAAGCTACGGCACTACTTTCAAGAGTGTTTGATAACAGTAGCCTCCGAAGTACCTCTTAACGATATCATAAACAACCGCGACGCAACGGGCCGGATTGCCAAATGGGCCATTGAGCTCCTCCCGTTCGACATAACATATAAGCCACGGCGAGCCATCAAGTCGCAAGCCTTGGCCGACTTTGTCGCTGAATGGACTGAAGCCGAACTCCCTAAAGAATACGACACATATTCCAACTGGACCATGCACTTTGACGGCTCCAAAATGCTAGTGGGTCTGGGGGCTGGCGTCGTCCTGACGTCCCCAACGGGAGATACAGTCCAATATGTACTCCAGATAATGTATACGGGCTCCAACAATGCAGCCGAATATGAGGCCCTTCTACATGGCCTCCGGATGGCAGTCTCCATGGGCATTCAACGCCTAGAGGTGCATGGGGATTCGAACCTCGCGATATCCCAAATAAACGGAGACTTTGATGCCAAAGATTCGAAAATAGCAGCTTATCGCAACGCTGTCCTAAATATGTCAGCTCGGTTCGAAGGGCTGGAATTCCACCATATAGCCCGGGAAAATAATCAGGCAGCAGACGTCCTGGCACGCATCGGCGCAAAGCGCGATGCAGTACCCCCCCCCCAACATTTTCCTGGAAAGACTATTCAAGCCATCCGTACAATGGGAAGGGGAATCTGGAATTAACAATCCGAACCAGGCCGCATCACCTGACCCCGAACACCCTGACACAACTGAAGACTCCGTAAACGAAGTCACACCCTTAGCCCATGTAATAATGACAGTAATTGCCACATGGACAGAACCATTCTTAGCCTACTTAGCTAGGCAGGAACTCCCCGAGCACCAAAATGAGGCACGCTGCATAGTGCGGCTATCTAAAGCCTACAAAGTCCACGAAGGAGAGCTTGATAAGAAAAGCACCACCGGAGTCCTTCAAAGGTGTATCTTCGAAGAGGAAGGGCGGAACCTTCTGGCGGAAATTCACACCGGACTCGACGGGCACCACGCCACAGCCCAATCCCTTGTGAGCAAGGCCTTCCGTACCGGATTTTATTGGCCGACGGCCCGGGCAGACGCTCAGGACTTATCCAGCGATGCGTCGGTTGCCAATTATTCGCTAATCAAAGCCACATGCCGCCTACCGCCCTACAAACCATACGCATTACCTGGCCTTTTGCGGTCTGGGGGATTGACATGGTTGGACCCCTTAAAGGAGGAACCCACAAGCAAAAATATCTACTGGTCATGGTGGATAAATTCACCAAATGGATAGAGGCCAAGCCTGTTAAGACGGCCGAATCCGGACCGGTGATAGACTTCATATCCGGGGTTGTACACCGTTACGGCGTCCCCCACAGCATCATTACTGACAATGGCACAAATTTTACGGCCGATGAAGTTAGACTCTGGTGCAAAAACATGGACATTAAGCTTGATTACGCTTCAGTCTATCACCCACAAACTAACGGTCAAGTCGAGCGAGCCAACGGTCTAATCATGAGCGGCATCAAACCCAGATTAGTGCGATACCTCAAGGAATCTAATACGCACTGGGTAGAGGAGCTTGACTCCGTACTCTGGGGGCTGCGGACCACGCCGAATCGTACTACCGGATTCACACCATTTTTATGGTATACAGCGCAGAGGCAGTCCTGCCCTGCGACATAATTCATGACTCACCTCGTGTGCGCATGTACGAAGAAAGAGAAGCCGAGCTCGATCAGCAGGACAGCTTGGACGCATTGGAAGAGGAGCGCGACGTGGCAAAGGCCCGTTCCACATTCTATCAACAACAGGCTCGAAGATATCAAAGCAGAGAAGTACGGGCCAAAACTTACAATGTTTGCGAACTAGTTCTACGCCTGCCGGACAAGAAAAAGGACAAACTCAAGCCCAAATTGGAGGGTCCCTTCATAATCGACCAAGTCCTGACTGTTGAAGCGTACCGCCTGCGAAATGCATAGGACAACCGACTCGAGCCGAACCCATGGAACGCAGCACGCCTACAAAGATTCTACGCCTAGCGCCGGACTCTGTGTTCGTCTCCTTCCTCTATCACCTTCCTTTTTTTAAATTTAGCTGCCTGGTATTTTTCTCCTCCTTCCTTCTTTCTTTCTCCCAAGCCTTTAGGGGCTTGCCTGCGCGATTGTTCGCACATAATTGATGCGCCACCCGCACTCATTATACCTGGGGGCTTCTTTATCAGAAGCTTATATACACGGGCTTCATACCCAAAACATGTGTGACACTTCCCGCATGAACCTTTTATGCACCATTATATGCATCGATATGACTTAAGTTTTGGCCAAGATGGGTTGCCTGGCTCCTGTGCTTACCCCTACGTTCCCGTTTGTTCGGCTAGGTGGTAAAGGGAGCACCTCTGCGATTGTTACTGCCGGGTCAGCCGGATGTGTACCTCAGACTGGATGAAGCCGAAAGCTAGCGTTTTAAGGAATATTCGGTCGGTGAACTAAAATATGACTTTTCACTTGTTTATTTATCTGCCCCAGATGCTTTTCTGCTTTTCTACGCAGTCCGTACATGCACTTTAGGGCATGCCTCCGAGAGAAAGGAACCCCTAATGGAACTATTCTCCCTGGAAGATGTTTCTTACTAACCATGTAATATAACATAGCTAGTTGGGCACTTGTATGCTAAAGCACTTATGACCCCTACGCCTGGTTCCCATGCATGCCCCGATTCTTACATAACCAAGAGGGTATTCGGACACACTCCGGACCATCGGGTCGAGAGGTTGAAGCGAAAAGGTCCGCAATGACAAACGATCTACAATCCGGCTAGAAGGCATTTTACATGTCATTTTAAATTACATAGTCAATTTGACTGGGTATATTCTTCTTCAATACCATCCAACAGGCTGTCTAATTTACAGTCCTGTTGGGAATACTTGGCGGCCAGCTCTACCTGGCCATACACTAAACTGACAAGGATCTTCTTCCCGTCGGGCCCCAAAGGGCCGACTTCGGCCATATGGTTTGGGTCAGCCTTTGTGTACCGCGTCTTCACCATGGCCCAGGCCTCCCTGGCGCCTTGATGGCAGGCCGATATCTTCCATAACCGGAAGCGCTGCCGCACTCCCTTCAACTTCTCTACAAGCTCTTCAAGGCCTTCGGGCAGGGAGAGGGATGACCACAAAGC
Organism: Triticum aestivum; assembly: GCF_018294505.1. Classification (NCBI taxonomy): domain Eukaryota; kingdom Viridiplantae; phylum Streptophyta; class Magnoliopsida; order Poales; family Poaceae; genus Triticum; species Triticum aestivum. The sequence goes on along the minus strand of NC_057798.1, from coordinate 552,508,826 downwards.
CTGGACGACGCCTTGCATCGCCTGCCGAACTCGTTCGTGCAGTTGCAATAGCTCGGGGAGAAGATCCCCCGCAGAACCGGGCATTTCCTCCGCGGGCCGACCTGTCAGCATATCTACAGACATAGCTCTGTTAATCGACTTTCCCGCCGAACTCTTTTTTGAATATTCGTTTAAAGCACTTACTAAAAATGCCGCGTTGAAGTCACTATTTCTCCTTTACGACATCAGACAGCTGAGCACGAACATCCTTCAGTTCCTCGACCAGCTGGGTGTTGGCATCTTGAAGCTTGTTCTTCTCTTGCCTCACCCTCGTCAGCACACTCTCGCCGGCCCTTAACTGGCGCAGGAGTTGTTGCTTGTCTGGATTCAATCCGGCCCCGTATGCACTGTTATTGTCAGAATTGCACACATGCCGCACGTCCCAACAGAATTACCTTTTGAAGCATATATTACCTGAGGAAGTCCCCTTGGTGCTCTCTGAAGCGGCGAGTGCGGCCTCAAGTTGGGCATTGCACCCTTCCATCTCTTGGGACAGTTGCGTATTCTTTTTTGTAAGATCCTGCATATCATATGATCCTTAAATCAGTTATCTTAACTGTTTCAAGTCTCCGGGGCTACTGACATATATAACCATCCGATTTACTCACCCGTATGTCTTTCACATACTACTCTGTGGCTCTGGCTAGACCATTTTGAGAGGCACGGAGGTACGCATCTCCCGTATTAAAGGCGTCCAACGCCTCTTGGGAAAAATATGCGTCACGAAGAATAGTCCAGCGACGCCTGTGGTTCATGGCACTCTCCACCTCTCAATTTGTGGCAGATAGCCCGTCCACGTCCTCTGTCGGAGGAACGTCCGATGCGCACCCCGTGTTCGCCTCCGCTTCTGGACCCGGCCTTGAAGCCTGGCCGGTGGATATAGTCCGGCGGGCGCTCTTCTTCCTGAGGAGAGCATGAGCATTAGTGTGACTTGAGGGCATAAAACCCTAGGCGTTACAATTGTACGCCCTACCGTTGTGCCGGAATCTCGATCCGGTCCGCACTTCTTTTTAGCCCACCTGCCTTCAACGGCCCTTGATGGCTACCCACCGCGGGCTCGGCCCTCCGCGTCAAGGATTTCCCCTGCAAAACGAAACACTATTGGTTTACGGCAATCAAAATAAGGCATGGATGGATCCTCTTGAAAGTGCTGGGACTTCGGTCTCGGTTACCTTTGAGGCCGGAAGTAGTCCGGGATAGTCGGTCGTAATGGCCACTAAGGTATTGTCCTTACTCAATTGATGAAACACCCCATCAATTAGCTCCACACATAAGTCCGGGTCCTCTTGGGAGTCCGGATCGAGGGGACCGTTCCGGGTCCTCGGGTTGTGGAGGAGTGCTATTTATCTCCTTCATAGTCTGGCACAGCTCCTGCGTTAAAATCGCTAGACTAAGTACTTAATTGTGGGGATTTGAAAACGGGTAGGCAAGTGAAAATGTTCGCTCACCCAGCTTGGAGGACTGTACATAGAGAATCCGCCCCGTGCGTTGACACGGAGGAATTCCTCTTCTTCTCCCTTGTACAAAGCGGATAAGATCTTCGTTAGAGTGGCAGCCGAATCCGGCCCCTTGCGACCGCACCGGGTGGCGTCGTCCTCCCCGTTGAAATCCCACATGGGGTGGCCTCTGTACTGAAGCGGCTGCACCCCCCGCATAATGCATGTGGCCATGACCTCGATCATGGTCAGTCCGTAATGAGCCAGCAACCGTATCCGGCTCATCAAGTAAAGGACATCCATGTCAGTTTCCCTCTGAGGGTTCCATGGGCGCCAGCTCAGGCGTTTCTTCAACGGAGCGTTATTGAACTCAGGGAGGCCGGTCCGTACAGGGTCCGGCAGGGGAATGTCGTCCACATAAAACCATTCCGAAGGCCAGTCCTCGGACGCCTTCTTTGGGGTTCCAGATAGATATCCGGTCCCGGCGATGCGCCATAGTTCGGCTCCGCCCACTTGATAAATTGACCCCTCTTGAGAGCGGGGCACAAGGCAGAACAACCTCTTCCACAACACGAAGTGGGCCTCGATGCCCAAAAACAGCTCGCAGAGGGCCACGAAGCCCGCAATATGTAGTATGGAGGCAGGCGTGAGGTTGTGTAGCTGGAGGCCGTAAAACTCCAGTAGCCCTTGGAGAAAAGGATGAATTGAAAATCCGAGACCTCTTATTAAATAAGGTACTAGGCATACCCTCTCTCCTTGGGAGGGATTGGGGATGCTCTCCGCCTGCTCTCCGCTGCTATAGGTGGCAATCCCGGCTCGAACTGGGACCATATATGCTGGGGGGAGTAGCCCCTTGGATTGAAGCGCTACTAGCTCGCTATGCGGGACGGAACACCGCTCCCAATCTCCGGGCCGACGGCTGGAGAGGCGATAGGAGGAGCTGCCTCGACCGGCCATGGTGGAATGGATCTCTGTCGAAAGCACTCTGATGAATGCTCGCGGAGGGAAGGTGGTGTGAATTGGATCTAAATCCCCGTCCCTTTTATGGGCGGCTCATTTACGCGGCCAGGGGGGGTAAATGTAAAAAAACCCTGGCTTTTCGCATTCGTTTGATACGTGGAAGATGGTCATTATTGGGCACAGAAGCTGAGGAGAGCAGTACACACCAGAAGCCGGACACTACTCGACAGGAACATGGGGTTTGGAGAAGAACCCGCCTTGCAATGCCGAAGACAAACTCGCGCGCTGGATTTACCATCATTGAAGCCTGGTTCGGGGGCTACTAAGGGAGTCCTGGATTAGGGGGTGTCCGGATGGCCGGACTATGACCTTTGGCCGGACTCCCGGACTATGAAGGTACAAGATTGAAGACTTCGTCCCGTGTCCGGATAGGACTTTCCTTGGCGTGGAAGGCAAGCTTGGCGATATGATATGAAGATCTCCTCCCATTGTAACCGACTCTATGTAACCCTAGCCCTCTCTGGTATCTATATAAACCGGAGAGTTTTAGTCCGCAGGACGAACAACAATCATACCATAGGCTAGCTTCTAGGGTTTAGCCTCTCTGATCTCGTGGTAGATCAACTCTTGTACTACCCATATCATCAATATGAATCAAGCAGGAGTAGGGTTTTACCTCCATCGAGAGGGCCCGAACCTGGGTAAAAACATCGTGTCCCTTGTCTCCTGTTACCATCCGCCTAGACGCACAGTTCGGGACCCCCTACCCGAGATCCGCCGGTTTTGACACCGACACCTCTGTTCGCTCACATACTATTTTAAGTGAATCCTTATTATAACATGCACACAATTTTGGGCACTTGTATTCGACTTAAGTCAGTGTGCCACTGTATCTCGTATACTTACTACTCCCTCCGTCTAGGTGTAACAAGTGATGTTAGGAGGTGCAACGGGACCAAGGTGCGTGCGTGTGCGTGTGCGTGCGTGCGTGTGTATGTGTGTGTGTGTGTGTGTGTGTGTGTGTGTGTTTAACAGCATGTGTGTGTTAGAGAGAGCGACAGATCGACCTACTCCTACAGAGAGATGGTGTGTAGTGTACGATTTTAGCCGCGAGAGTCGGTGCATCCTCTCGTTTGCGGGTGTGTCCGGTAGGGACATGCGGACAGCTGCCACGCCCGCTCCTGACCAGCCTGGCCCACCCAAAGCCCCTCCATCGCCCGCGCGCGCTTCACCCCCGTAATGGTCAGTGCCGCTGCAAAGAATCGGTGCCGCATTCATGCCCGGGCAGAGCGGACACGACCTCTCACTGGCGCAAGAGTGATGGTTGCTTCGTCCGTCCAACTTACTGGTGGGTCTATGTGATTTGACGGCTCATTGGTCTTTATTACTGAGGTGGTAGGACTGCTGGATGTCCCACGCTTTCGGCAAAAGGAGGTACTACTAGATTACAATTTTCTCCATTCTTACAGCGGAGGAGTGCAAGAGTAGTGAAAACACGCAGGCTCAGTGATTACATGGACCACCTCGCACTATCACCATATTTTCTGGACACCGTGCGACACCTAACTCTTTACATAGTCTCCCTCCGTTCCTAAATATTACTACATTAGTCCCCGTGCGTTGCCGCAGAACAGCCGTATATCTCTCTGCACAAAATTATCGATTTCATAGAACTAAAAAAAACTCTATAACCGCATGACAAATGTGGTAGCCAAACTAAATAAACTCCCATCATCATTTGGATCATCCCACGTAAGGAAAAATGATCAGCCAACTCCTACTGCATAATGGGATTATATTTTTCTTTTTGACATGTTAATGGGACTTAAAAGCTCACTTACATGCATGCTACCGGTGCATGCTTGCATGCAGACATGTTGATGTGATTTAAAACCCACTCACATGCATGCCACGGTATTTCTGCATGCTTGCATGTGGCTTAGTGCGTGGCCTCTCAATGTCTAGATCAGACGGCTATTATGGACTGATTTAGTTCATCTAACGACTACATTAATTTTTATGATGTGGTTCAAGGAGAGGATAGAGAATTCCTAGTAGTGGGGGCTAGCTATTACTAGTAGATAAGTCTTTGTAGAGATTCCACTAGGTGAACTACATACGGAACAAAATGAATGAATCTACACTTAAAATGCATCTATATACATCCGCATGTGGTTCATGGTGAAATCTCTACAAAGACTTATATTTAGGAACGGAGGAAGTACTAGTATAGTACATACTGTAATTTATCAGCGAGATAAATTTGTACAATGCTATGAAGCTTCCAGCTTCTGTTACATGTATCTTGCGTCCAAGGTTGCCCGTTGCAACATTTCAATAAATACAAAGAAGACTAACATGCATGCTATTGCATCTCAATGATTGACAGATCATAGCAAATATGTACTCCCTCCGTTCCAAAATAAGTGTCTCAACTTTATGCAAACTTTAGTACAAAGTTGTACTACTACTAAAGTTGACACTTATTTTGGAACAGAGGCAGCTAAAGAAAAAAGCGATCCATGCAGTCCCTAGACCTTGAACCGTGAACCCTAACTAGGCTTCAATTTGCTGGCAATGTTCGAACTTCCTAGAAAATGAAGTTTGCAACCTTTTGACCATCGGATCATTTTGTCCAGTTTTACCAAAATCGAGATGAGCATCCCTGTGGCAAAGAAATTGAAGAAGCGTGATTAGAATAAGATTACTGGGACTAGTTGATGAGACATAAACCCACAAAAATACAGTACGTAGAAGCCAGTAGAGGTATGTGCGGGGCAAAGAAGTAGAGAAATATCCACATGGAGTGATGTGGGCAGCTGGAGCAGTGGTGCAAGCTGGCTGTAAAGGGAGTTGTACCTGAGGGATGTTGGGACGTAGCTCAACCTTGAGGAGGGCGGTGGGAGGCGGCAACTGCCCACGTCACGGCAGTGAGCAAGGGACGAAGGCAACCTCACCGGCTTTGTGAGAGAGAACAGCGGGGACCCCTGATTGGGACGTGCCGACAGTGGGTTTTCACCATCGGTGACGCCGACCGCATCTACACTAAGCATCCACCCCTTCCCCCGGTGGACGTGATCCTCCGGGATGTTAGAGATGTGGCCATAGTCGTTTTGTGCGAGAGAGTGTGAAGAGAGCAACCCCAGCAAGCAACCGTGTAGGATGGCCCGTCCTGACTATGTATATAGTGGAGCGGTTTCCTTTTCTCTCCATATGAACCTATCATATTGCATAGGTGCCACTGAAGAAAAAAACTTTATTTATAAATGACGTGGCACCTACTACCCGTTCTCCTATAACCTTGCGCTTGGCATCTCCAAAATATTAACCTTGCGATTGGTTCTTCGCCTCTTCGGGAAGTCAAGCAATAATGGTAGTGCAGTATATATCGTTCTGGCTATATGAGACCGAATGAATTGCTGCACGTTCACCACGCGGGCGAGGGTCGAGGGGCGAGGGAGAGTGCTACATACGGAGCAAAATGAGTGAATCTACACTCTAAAATACGTCTATATACATCAATGTTTGGAGTATGTACTAGTAGTTCATATTGAAATCTACTAAAGGACATATATATTCCAAACAATATGATATAATCTCTATAACCAAGGTATTAGTAGGGACGAGGAGTAAACGGAGGGAGTAGTAATATTTTCTCCTCGTCCTGCGAGCCACCGCGCGCGTGGGCGAGGGAGCGGGCATAAGGCTGAGCAAGCTTCACCTCATCCTGGGAGCCACCGCGCCTGTGGGAGGGGGAGAGGGCATACTAAGCAAGCTTCTCCTCGTTCTGCGAGTTGACGGGACACACCAAAATTACTCCAGTGTATAGAGCCTTACCTCTAAGGTAGGCCCCACATGGTTTGCCTCTTTTTTTAATTTTACATAACGCGTCAAGTCACAGTTTGTTTGCTCACCCATGATAGACCATCCTCCCTCCACCAAGTGGACAACTAGTACATGTGCCAAATTACCACATGGGCTGCCTTTTTCGTACAGAAATGAGCTCCACCATGTACCCGTGCGGGCGTGGTTGGGAAAGAGACGGGAGTACGTGCGTCGTGCATGCACCTCTTCTCTTCGTGCACGTCCCCCACCTACGTGGGTGTGTGTGAGAGATACAAACCGCGTTCGTGAGTGTTTTTTGTTTTGGGGTGGGGGGTGGAGGTGGGGTGGGGGTTGATTTCGTGAATTATTTGTGGGAATACGTGTCGATGACATCTCAAACAAATTTTTGCATGCAATGTGTGTGAAATGGAGGCCTATCCATATCATATATAGAGGGTCAGGCAATCCACGAGAAGAGAGGGAGGGGTCATAGCTATCAATAGAGTCGAAGAGAGGATCAAGTGGGTGGGTGCGAGATCGATGAAGAGAGCCATCGAAATTGTGTGTGTGTGCAAGTCAAAGATATAGGGCGATTGGCCTACCGGAACGTTAGAGGGCACATGTCAAGTTTGTGTGTGGCAGGGAGACATGACTAGAGCGCTCGATGTATCGGTATGTGTGTGGGGGGGGGAGGGGGTGGGGGGAGGGGTAGGCAGAGGCCTAACTATAGAGGTAGAACGACTCGTATATTTGTTGAGAAGGAGAGACCCAGCTATGTCTTGAGGGAGATCGGTCGACATCCATACATAACTGAAGGACGGGAAATATGATGGGACAGAGAGAGAGAGAGAGAGGAGAGAGAGAGAGGGAGGGAGAGGGGTAGAGTGCTGGATGGGTGATGGAGTTGCTTCTCGAAGATGGTGGGAGAAGCCTACTAGACAAACTGAGGGTGGAACTGCAATGTTATCAATAAGAGCAGGATGTGTTTCTGTGTGTGCATGTGCATGATAGATCTGTCGGGACGCATCCATGGATGATGAAGGGGAACCATGTGTTTGGTAAGCAAATCTAACTAGATTGGTAGATCAATTGTTGTTTGTCGGAGGAAGGGAGAGACACAACTAATGAGGTAGATCGATCGACGCATGGGTAAAAACGACTTATAAGGACCTATCTAGCTATATGTATAGCGAGAGATCGGTCGGTGTACGTCCATTTGTTAGAGGCAAATAAGGCCCAGCGAGACGGATAGACAGAGAGAATGGAGCTAGGAGATGGTGCGAGAGGCCCGGCTACTAGCTAGATAGGGGGAGGAGTGCGCGGTTGTGAGATCGATGAAAAGAGGGGCGAGAGTTTACACGTGTGTGTGACCGTATGAGAGACACGAGGCAAGGACACATAAAGGAGGAGATTGAATGTGTGTGTGTATGTTGTAGGCAGGCATTGCTGGAGAGGTTTATCGATTGGTGTGTGTCAGAAAGGAGTTGTGGAAACTCTGGGAGAATGACCTAAAGAAAAAAATGAATGTTCCCGGTGGATAAAATGCCGAGGGAGGGGGAGGGTGAGGAGGGCGTGTGCATGCACGAGAGAAAGTTAGTGGTAGCTACAAAGGTTAGAGGCTTGTTTGGGTGTAAGAGACTAACAAAGATCATAATTTGATATGAAGGCGAATTCATATATTTGAATAGGAGATCATAGTGTTTTAAACATATGCATGCATGAATATAGCGGTGATACACGTGCTATGCACATGTTATACCATAATGTGATAATGCATGGCGTTTGCAACTCACAGCTAAATGCCGAACAATCTAAACCATACTATACATCAAACAATCTCACATTTTATTTGAATTTGTGATAATGTGTGGCATTTGCAGCTTACAACTAAATATCGAACAATCTAAACAATACTATATATCGAACATTCTCACATTTTATTTGAATTTGTGGTAATGTGTGGTGTTTGCAACTCACATCTAAATACTTGTAGGCGTAGGGGGCGGGGCACATAATGTGATAAACACATTATACATATGAGACATGGTTTAGATTATGAAGATCTAGCTAGAGGTAGAAATGTAGTGTGATTTGAAATCAAAATAAAGTGGATTCAAAAAATCGACTTCGAGTTCATATAGTACACATAGTTCATATGTAACTCGAGACTAATCATGTGGTGTGCTGTGAAGATAATACACAATCGATGGTTTAACTTGACAATAATGATGATTGTAGATCTTATCAAAACAGAGAAACGAATTCAAATGCTTTGACTTCACAACAATCATTACTTAGATCTTATTCAAATAGAGAAACGAATTCAAATTTAGTTCATATTGAAGCGGTAGTATATACATTTGGAATGCACTAAAAACGTTCATTTGAGTAGTAGGTTGCATGCATTATACATGTAGTGAAATATTTTAATTGAACATAACATGAATTCAAAGTTTTGAGTGACATTTGTAGTGCACATTGATTTGGTACAGTACACGTTAGGCTTGTCCGGAAATTTCAACCCGCGCCTTGTTATCCCGAAATATTTAAGATGTATCCTTGTCTCGTCGTGCTCCGACAACTCCCTCCATCTCAACCCGCGCCTTGCTATTCCGAAATTACAACGCGCGCGAAAACTCCCACCTCCTGTGAAATCCCGACACGTGAAATGCCCGTGGTACCCCTGAACCAAAAGAAGTGGCTCCAGTCGGTGGGGGTACTTTCGTAACTTACCCCACATTTTGGACAAGCGCGTCCATAAGCCATGGTTCCCCACTGCCATCCCATCCACCCACCCATTCGTACACCGAGGCCGCAAAAACCCGCGACGAAGCCCCACACCCTGCTCTGTCCGCCACCCAGCCGGAGCCTCTTCCCCGACGACGTCGTCCACAGCAACACCTCGACGTCCCTCATCCACCGTACCGGATGAGGATCCGTCGTCGATCTCGTGGTCCCGCCGGTTCAGCCACCCCGTCCTCCACCTCCAAGGGGCTGCCCCGATGTTCCCCTCGTCTTTCGCGCCACCTCCATTCCCACACCACCGTCTTCACCTGCACCACCGGAAGAGCATCATCATCGTCGTTTCCTCGGATGAAGCTGCGGCCTAATCGGTGCCACCAAAGAGGTTGTACACTAATCGCCGCATTTACTTCTTGATTCGATCTAACGGTGCTGCCGGCGCTCGGTCCCAAGCCGACACGGCATGGCTCCATGCACGACGGCGTCGCCGGCCACTTCCTCCATGGCGTCGCTCCCTCGATGGCGATGTCCACATCAGTAGGAGCTGCTGCTGCTTTAGCTCTTGCTCGCGCTGCTGCTCTACTCTTGCTCTCGGTCCCCTGCCTGGTCTGCTCTTGCTATTGCTATTGCTCTTGCTCACGCTGCTGCTCTCGCTCTTGCTCTTGCTTGCAATGCTGTTTCGATTTAGCTACACTTCAATCAAATGAATCGACTTTTG